>NC_040288.1:30159521-30463115 GCF_004118075.2 Vigna unguiculata
ACTAGGTTTTCCAAACCTTTTCACATTCATGCCAAAGGAAAAATTGGCAAAAAGAAATTATTTAGTTCTCAACAAGGTTTGAACCCACACCTATGCACAAACCAAACCAAGGCCAAACCATTCAACCAATCCAGATTTCATGATAACTCCTACAATTCTAGGAATTTATCATCACCCCATGCATTCAATATATAAACACACAAAAACGCATAATTTAAATAACACCCAAGTGGCACATATAAGACTCGAACCCAAGTCCTCACACACAATAAAGTATTCTCAACCACTTAAGCTAGTACTTTTCCATGTCATAGTTACTCACATTAATTACTTTAAATGTTTCTATTACCCGCCATAATTAAATAATTCTTTAAATAACTATTTAATTTTCTCGGGTCTTACAAGAAACGTCATATTATACATGTATATTATGGCTGTTATCAAATTGACATATTATACTGCGAAAAGCGACAATTTTAATTAACCGTCGTATTAAAAACATCGTTATGTACATGATTTTTTGTAGTGATTGATTTGATACATTTACTCATATGATTGATACTCATATGATTCATTACTCTTTATGTAAATTTTTGTATTGACTACGTTGATTTGTTTTCTTTATGGAATACATGTTATATCTATAAATAAGACTCTTCCTATCAATAATAAGACACAGATGAGTTGCTCCCTATTCTCTCATTCTCTATTTTCTATTGTTTCATCTCTTCTCTATTATCTATTATTATCTCTATTATTCGCTTTATTTCATAACAAAAATAAATATTTTTCCATAGATTACAATTAATTTATAGTACATTAAATTTTGTAAAAGAATTATTTCATTTTTTAACTATTTCTTTCACTTATACCTAATTAACCAAGCTATAATTTAGGGCAAAGTAAAAAATTTTATTCTTTTTATAATGACATACTGAGAAAACCGTTTAAATATATAATATCTCTCTCTAGGCATAGGTTAGCACATGTACACTATATAAATTAATTTGCAACTTGCCCAGGCAGAAACAAATCATATTTCATAAATTTAAATTAACATGTCCTTGTCTCCCCTTCACTTTCTTGTCCCCCATTTAAAACATTGACTCATGGTTAAGAAAATTCGCTTTCTCATTTTTAGTTTTTCTCTCATGTAACAAGATTTATTTGCTCAAAGAATGGTAGTTTTCTTTCATTGCATGATCATTTAAATCTTGCAGAGCCACTTAGAGCAGTTGCTAAGCCCAGATTAGCACTGCACTTATATCACCTTTAATTTAGCACAAGAATTTGCCGAAGCAATAAATATTATTCTTAAATCAATGTGTTAAATATATGATATGTCATGTGTTGTGAATAAGGACATATAATGTTTTGTCGCTGGTTGGGTTTTGGATGATCTCAAAATTTCTGAGAAAATTAGTTTGTGTTTGTGCTGTTTTGAAGCGTTTTTGTCGTTCGGCGGCGCCATTTTCCTCATTGCTCCACGCTCAACGTGTTTGTTATTAGCTTAGCGTGTTTTTCTGTAATTAATTTTCCTTTGTTATATATGTATGCCTCTTTGGCTTCTTCGGAGTGTACTCTTTTTCAGATTCAATAAAATCGTTTTCCTTGATGATTTCACGTTTTTGTTTCACAGATTTTATTTCTTCTCTCTTCTTAGAGCTTTGTTAAATACGTTTGCATATTCCTGATTATCTGCTTGTGATCACTGTCTCTGATCCTTCGTTCTCTTCAATTTTGGTTTGTTTGTTGTTTACTCTTTCTTAGTTAATTTCGAAGGGTGATCCAAATATGAAAGACCACATGATTTTGTTTCTCATTTGATACATCACTGTATGAATAGAAAACCAGACTTAATTGATTGAATGTGGGTCCTCTACTGATCTGGACTGTCTGAAATATTGCTTATATAATGTTTATCATTTTATTATATGGATTTTACGAGTGCAGGAGGATTATGGAGGTTATTAGCGTGCCATCACTCCCTAAATTTGTAAAAAAAAATACATATACTCTATTTATAATGAGAATTTGTGAATTAAATTAGATAGATATTAAATTTTTTATAAAAATATTGTTTAATGTTAGTAAATAATAAAAAATTAAACTAAATATTATAAAGAAAAAAAGTCTGATTAAGATTTTTTTTCCTCTTTCCTTATCTCTTGCGTTACTTACTCTTTCTACTCATCACTCATTTCAACACATGTTTTCTTCTATTTCGAAAACATAAAATTAACTCTTATAGTATCTTAAAGAAAAAATAAAGATAAATCTCTCTTCTGTCATTTGATAATAATATTAGTTTCATAGTAACATTCTCTCATGTATATATACGGTAATTGTTATGTGTTTTCCTATATATATATATTTTTTTTAGTAATTACACTTATCATTCTCTCTCACTTACCACGTTTTGCAACAATTCTCCTTCGACCTATGTAGGAGATGACAAAAAGAGCCTTGGCGACAAATACTTCATTTTTATATTTCGAATTAGGTGTTCCGAAAGATATTTCTAAATTTGAAATGTAAGAAAAAATCTAGAACAAATGTTTCCCAAGGTATTTCCAAATTCGAAAAGTACATTCTAAAAGGTTTATTTTTAAAATTATTTTTTATATTTCAAAATGGCTGTTCTGAAAAGTATTTTTGTATTCATAAATATATTTCAGAATTGAAAATACATTTCGGAAAACGAAAAAGGATTTCCAGAACAAATATTTTGAAAATCATTTATGAATTTGGAAATACATTCCAAAACACCAATTTTGGGAAACTTTTCTTTTTTTGTTTTGAATTCGCTGTTACAAAAAGTATTTTCGAATCTCGAAATATCTTACAAAATAGTCATTCTAGAATATAAAAAAAAAATTGATATGATTGTAATGTATTTCCAAATACAAAAATTACTTTTGAAACATTTATTTTGAAAAGAAAATATATATATTTTGAATTGAATGTTATGAAATGTAATAAATATTTCTAAAAAAATTGCTCCGAAAATACCTTCAAGAATAATCATTTTACTTTTCTTTCTTATATTTCGGTGTGGTTGTTCCATGAGGTATTTCTCAGATATAGAAATAGAAATACGTGGCGGAACATCCAATTGGGAAAATTATTAAAAGTAAAGAGGCGTAAGTATTTTTATTATATTTTTTACGAAGGATAATTTGGGTAATATAACTTTTATGGTGTGCTTGAAGAAAATCAAGGAGGTGCAGAAAATAATGGTTTGCAAATGAATGTCATCCCTAGGCTCAAACATATGCACTGCCAGCCTCTCTGTAAAAGCATTCTAGCCCAATATGCAATCACTCATGATAGGATATACCATGGGCGCTTCTCCCTGCACCTCCAAGGCTTCTTCTGCAACTCCAAAATTTATTATTATACCCTTCATTAATTTATAGGTGAAAGTGGGAGAAAAACAGTAAATTTCATTTACTGCATCGTCAACTTCTCTGCACCCCCAAATTATTTCATACGTATTTCTTCCCGTTCTACGTTTCTTCTCCATTCTTATCACTGTGCCTTCATTTTAATTTTTCCCCATTTCATTCTCTCGTGTGGTCCCTATCTGAGCTTTAATTTTCTCTGCTTCATTCTTTCATTCTCTCGTGGTGGTCCCTCTTCCGAGGTTTGTGTCACTTTCATTCATTTTATTTTTGAAAGCAATCTTCTTTATTCTCTGTCACTGTCCGTTGTGCTTGTGCTTGAAGGTGGTACTGTGAGTTCCCTGTGCGTCCTTTTATCTTCTCTCCAGGTTAGCCTTTTCGGAGTTGGAATGTTAATATTAGTTTTACATTTTGTTTTTTTTTTTATTTTGTGAAACGAAATTCGTATTCCATTTCAAAAAGTATGAAACTCATTCCAAATTCCGTTTCCAAAAAAAACATGGAATCTTTATGAAACACATTCTGGAATCCGTTTCACACCATTTTGAAACGGATCACGTATTCTGTTTCCCAGAAAATTTGAAAAATTTGTGAAACGGAATACGAATTTCGTTTCAGAAAAGTATGAAACGGATTACAGAATTCGTTTCAAAAAGTTTCCATTTTTTTTGAAACAGATTCCAAATTCTGTTTCACATTTTTCTGAAACAGAATTCGTATTCCGTTTCACAAATTTTAAAATTTTTTCATGAAACGGAATATGTGATCTGATTCAGAAAAATGTGAAACGGATTCCAAAAGTCGTTTCATCAAGTTTCATGTTCTTTTTTCGCAAACGGATTTTGGGACCCGTTTCATATATTTCTGAAATGGATCAGGTATTCCGTTTTCGTAATTTTTAAATGCAGAAATTTCTAAATGAAGGGTTCTTATGATTTACTAATCTTTTGTTTTCGTTATGAAATAGAATAATGTTGTTTATGTGTTTATGTGTCTATGTGCGTGTTGATTGTGGATTTAGTGTGTTGGTATTGAATGTGGATTTAGTGTGTAGGTGAGTGACTGTAGTGGTGTGCGTGAGTTTGTGAGTGAATGTATATCGTGTGATTGGTGAATTTTTTAATGTGAATCATGCAATCAGTTTTGAATATCACCATGCAATCAGTTTTCAATTTGAGGTTTTGAATGTGAATTGACTGAAACAGTTTTAAAATTGATTAAACGTTGTCAAAATTTCTGTCTCACCTCGTATTTGTCTTAGAACTTTGGATATGTATGAGAACTTGACATATGTAATGTGTGTTGTGTAATAGGTGAGACACTCGATTGAGCTACAGTGTTGGATTCTTTTCTTTTCTCTGATATGTGTTGCATTCTTTTTTTAATTGCATTATTTTTTAATATTCTTATCTCTTATTATGTGTATTATGTGGTTGCCTTAGATGGGTTCTTTGACGTATTAAAATATTTTTTTTATTATAGCTCATTATGGAAGATCATCATTTTAGTTATTTGAGTTTCTTGGATTCTCAAGCGGATTCGCAACTAAATTGTAGTCTCATGTCAAACTTTTCTGATTTTGTTCATGATATCTGCGAACAAGATTATACATCTCATTTTACAACCGATGATATCTTCCCAACACGTGAAGATTTAATTAAGTGGGTTAGAGGGGTTGCTTATAATCTTGGATTTGTTGTTATTATTCTAAGATCAGATAAATATAATGGGCAACCAGGAAGAAAGACCCATGTATTATTAGGTTGTGAAAGAGGTGGAAAATATAGAAAATACAAATGTGATGCAGAACCGAGTTTATCTAGGACAAGAAAATGTGATTGTCCCTTTAGATTGAGAGGGAGACCCATCTCTCAAGGGGAGGGATATGTGTTGAACATAAAATGTTGTTACCATAATCACGATGTCTCATCTACTCTAGTTGGTCACCCCTATGCGGGTAGGTTGAAGTCTACTGAACAGTCGTTGCTTGTTGATATGACTAAAAGTAAAGTAAAACCTGTAAATATACTTCTCACTCTCAAAGAAAAAGATGAGTGTAATGTTACAACTCTGAAGCAAGTGTATAATGCAAGATATAGGTACAAACGTTCAATAAGAGGTTCAAGAACTGAGTTACAACAGTTAATGTTGATGTTGGAACGTGATCACTACATCCATTTTAGTAGATGTCTTGATGAATCTAATGTGTTAGCGATTTGTTCTGGACCCATCCTAATGTTGTGAAGTTGTTAAATTCATTCAATATTGTGTTCTTAATGGATAGTACTTACAAAACCAACAAATATCGGTTACCATTGCTTGAGATTGTTGGTGTGACCTCAACAGGATTAACTTTCTCAACCGCGTTTGCATTTTTATCTAGTGAAAAGCCGATGAGTCATTATTTTCTTTCATTCCACTAGCCTTTGTGCACCCATTAGACAGTTGATTAGTGCTTAATTGTTCATCATTAGAGTGTTTTTCATTTGATGGGCTTTATTGGGCCACTATTCCGAATTTGGACTAATTTCACATTATTTGGCCTAATTTTTGTTTTTAATTATTTTTAGGTATTTGGGTGAAGCAATTTTGGAGCTTGGACATTAATATTTAGTTGAAGAGACTTTTCACATCATTGCCACATCATTGTCATGTCATTTCCACGTCAGCAAAGTCAATGGGTCAACATTTGAGGCCCAGAGTGGCATTTTTGTAATTCTGCAGCTCATAATAGCAGTTTTGTAAATATGAGTGACAAGGGTGAAATGACTACGAAAATTAGGTTTGCATGGAGAGGGTTGCCGCTACTTCATCTTCTCCATTCTATTCAACTCTATTTTTCGTGCTCCAAGCTTCCATGGATGCCCCCCTTGCGGTTTTTCACATTTTTGGGTCATTTTTACCGTTTTTATGCACATTTGACAGCACCCATTGAGGGTTTTGCGTTTTGATTTCGTTTTCTACATTTGGCAGCTTGTTTTGTGATTTCATTGACTAGGAACAATACCCATTCATGGGGTTTTCGCATTTATATATGATAGCACTGTTTTGCATTCCATTTAAGCTTTGAAATCTCTAATTTTTGCTCTTAAATTGCATTTTCAGATTTCATAAGTTAGGGTTCTTGGTTCTATTTTTGTGATTCCAGTTTTGAAGTGTTTAATTGCTCATTTTCATGTCTAGCTAAATTCGTGTATTGACTCCTTGATGAAAAATGCAATTAAGCTTTGAGGTTGTGCTTGCTTTGTGAAATCTGCCATGTTTTTGTTCTGAATTCGTGGAATGCATGTGGTGAATTTGTTAATGCTTAATTTACAGAGTAATTGCATATGTTTTGGTTAAGATACGTTCATGCTTAATGTATGTAGCTTGGCTGTCACGAATTTAAGGATGTGTGCATTGCTTAATTGCATGATGAAGGTAGATTGTAATTTTCGCTTAGTGAATTATTATCTAGTGGATTGAGATAAGGCAGAGTTGGTGTTAATTTGGTGGCCTATGATAAGTAAAATTGCGTTTGAATCAAGAATGTCAATACGGTTTTAATCACTGTAGCCTTTAATTTAATCTGTTGATTAACATTTTGAATCTGTTTGCCAACCCCCCCTTGTGTTATTGTTGTGTTCATCTGGAAATTTCGCTTTGAATGAAAATATTGGTCGTTGGGACACGACTTGGTTCATTTTCATATACTGCATTTAATATGTTCTAATTTGGTGGGGTACGACCTTTATCAAAAGCAAAATAATTTCATTTAGGCTCTTGAAAGGCTAAGAGGTTTGTTTATGACGTCCGAGGGTGGTCCACAAGTCATTGTAACTGATAGGGATCTGGCTCTAATGAATGCTGTTGGCATTGTGTTCCCTGAGTGTTATCATCTTCTATGTTGTTTCCATATTCAAAAAAAATGTGCAGGCAAAGTGCAAAATGTTAGTAAATTCTGTTGATGCATGAGATGTTGTACTGCAAGCCTGGGAGAATGTCATGGACTGTGAAGATGAATTAAAGTTTAACGATTGTGTTAATCGTCTTGAGCTTGTTTGCTAGTCATGGCCTGTATTCTTTGAATATGTTAATGACTCGTGGATCATTCCTTACAAGAAATTCTTTGTGAAGGCATGGACGAACAAAGTTATGCATTTAGGGAATACAACATCAAACAGGTATGTTTGCATTTTTCTATTAATTAAATTTTTTATTAATGGTTTATATGATTTCTTTGTATAAATTGTACTAGGGTTGAGTCTGCTCACTAGAGTCTGAAGAAAGTTCTTGGAAGTAGTATGGGAGACCTTTGTTTGTGTTGGGATGGAATTCACAACGTTATTATCTTGCAACATAACGAAATTAAGGCGTCTTTTGAAAGAAATATAAATCTGATCAGTGACTCTTACAAGGCATTGAGTTATAGAAAATTAGTGGGAAATATTTCTAGATGTGCCTTAGAACTCCTTGCTTCAGAGTTGGAAAGAGTAAAGAAGATTGGATTCAATAGTAGTTGTTGTAGCTGCATTCTCAGACAAACTTATGGTCTACCATGTGCGTGTGAATTAACACGATATGATCCTGGGATGATTCCTCTCCAAGAAATTCATGTCATGTGGACTAGGTTGAGCTTCTCAAATGTGTCGTCTTCACAATCCGAAGGCCAATTATCTATTCAGAGGGAGGTTGATCTACTGCTTAATCTTTTCAAAGAAGTTGATATTGCAGGAAAAGTGACCATAAAACATAAATTACTTGACATAGTTTGCCCTTCGATGACATCGATGTTACTGCCATCGAGTAAAGTTAAGACGAAAGGTGCACCTAAGAGTCATAGATCAAAGAAGTCAACCAAACGTGATCCCTCATATTTTGAGCATGTGGACGCCTTCATTGAAGACAAGACACATGTGTTGCAAAAATAGAAAACAAGCTGAAGACCAAAGGTGTAATTCAAGAAAAAGTAATACCCATGCTAGAACAATTCAATCATGTTTTTCATCCTTATATACTCGATGTTGTCGATGTTGTGGCAGATGGTCATTGTGGATATAGATGCATTGCTGCATTGTTGGGTATGGGTGAGGAGTCATGGCCTCTAATCAGACATGATCTATACAAAGAACTTAGTCAATGCCGAGATGAAAATGCAACATTAGTTGGAGGCTATGATCGTCTGGAAGAACTGAAAAAGTCTTTGCTAGTTCATCCACTATCAGGGGTATAACTTCTACACACTAATGTTGAAACTTATGTAATCAAAGTTTTTTATGATTTTGTTTTATTATAATCTAATTAATTATATACAGGCTAATCGAGACAAGTGGATGACTATACCAGACATGGGGTATGCGATTGTTAATCCGTATAATGTAATCCTCGTGGGCTTGTCATCAGTTCAGAATTTGACGATATTCCCACTTCGTACATCCCCACCTATTTCACAAAGTCAACATCGACTAATTTGTATCGGACATGTTTACAGTTCTCATTTTGTGCAGGTATATATGTTTATATATATATATATATATATATATATATATATTTAAACAACTTTATTTCTCTATTGACTAATTGCATATTTACAGGTTTGTCTACAAGAAGGTTGTCCATTACCGACAATGGATATCATATCATCTAGCAATTGTTACCCAAATGCAAAAGGGTGGGCATCATTTTATAGAGATAGGATGCAAGCATTCCTAGATTTACACGTAGTGGATCGTAGTTATGTAGATCTCATGGAAGACTGATATTTGTTAATTGTATTAAATATTTGACTGTTGTAGTTTGTAATTATTTTACTAATATATAAAATTCTAACTCCTTTGGCCAAGGGACGAATATATTTTTGCCTTATTGCTAACATTAAATAACTTAATATAAAATCCAATATATAGACGAAATATCTTAATATAAAATCCAATAAAATGTAAATTCTAACATCAAATACAAATAAATAGTAAATCGACTATCCAGACGTAGATGGTCGTCGACCTCGAACTCTACGTCCTCCTCTAGTCTCTTCCTCTTCAACGCCATCACGAGCCATATGCAATAACTCATGCGTGCGATCCCAAACAATTGTGCCCTCATTAACGTCTCTACAATCTATCATCCACTGAAGACCGCTTACAATGCGTTTCACGAGACCCTGTGATAATAACAAGTTAATGTCAAATATTAAAGTTACTAATAATATGAATAAATAAATTTGTAACATACCAATAAACCACTAGCAAATTCCGACGAAGTCGGGGCACAATCACAAGGCTAGATCGGTCGGCCTCAGCTCCACATAAAATGTATGGATGGGAGACTCTCCTAAACCACTGCAAATATCCATCTGAACATGAAAAAGTAGATGGTGCTTGGACCACTTGATGTACAACATACTGCTCGTGCTTTTTCCACCGATCATCAATAACCTTAAAGTCCATCATGGGAAGCGAACTCGGCGATCGTGGAATAGGCTGCATGAAGCCAAATTGTCGCAACACACGCTCTGACAGATGACGGTGTACGAGGGTACCAAGCCTCAGGAAGCCAGAAAACATGCCATGTGTTAGAAGTGGTCGAGCAGCTCTAAGTTCTACATATGGGTTCCAAATCATCCCATCATATGTCAAGGTATCCAATTGGAGTCTAACATCAGTTATAGCGGAAATAGCGCATCCAGTGACATAACGCATGGCACGGGGTTCAGTCTCCACATATGTATCCCGTAATTGCTTCCTTCCTAATGTAGGGAAGTGCTCGTATATCCAAGCCTATATCAAATAACATTTCATTTAACCATTGTGATATAAAAGAAAAAAAAGTAAAATATTGAATAAAATGTAATATAAATCACTACAAAAAAATAGATATTACCGACGGTCGAGATCCGTCGATAACAACATATATCCGTCCGTAAACTACTTTTTTCGACGGGCCAAAATCCGTCGATAAAAAGGTCGTAGCTAACACTTACCGACGGATATGTCCGTCGATAATTACTGACTGCAAAATCCGTCGGTAATTTCAAAGCTGTTTTCCAGTGCAGTTTGTATTCGTACTGTCCACAAAATTTATCAAACCTGCAATCTCACAGATACAATCAGACATGCCCATCTTATAATTATCCGTAGCCAATCCAGACAGGTATCTTATACATACATCACACGCATAAATATTTTAAGAGTCTGCATATAAAAGTGAAATAAAGATAAACATCTTTCAATCACAATCTCATAGGTTATGTTTAACTAATGCAAAAGCAGACATAAATAACAAACTCAGTATAGAAAAATGTCCTAATAATCTAGATAATCATCTGAATGATTTTCTTCTGCAGGGTCTTCTTGTTGCTCAATCTGTGGTTGGACTGTAGTGGGCTGGACTGGAGTGGGTTGTACTAGTGTGGGTTGGACTGGTGTGGGTTGGACTGGAGTGGGTTGTTGGTGGGGCGGTGTTGGGTTGGACTGTTATTGTTGAAGACGGGTCTAGGCATCAGGAGGTAGAAAGGCCATGACTAGATTTTGGAAGTTTTGAAACTGCCTTGTCAAATTTTCATAAGCTTGATCACGTTCTTCTAGTTGTTGCGTCAGTCGGTTCATGGCCTCCTCAGCATTGCTAGAAGAAGATGCTTGTTGTTTGTGGATACCTCTTCCTGCAGTGTAACCTTTGCCAAGTTCTCCAGTGCCATAAAGTTTTCCTTTATTTTTCCACCGACAACGTCAACCCAACACTGTGTCCTAATGACGTCTTCCTCATCATTATGCTTTGACGCCTCAGCACAGGACCCTTGCTCAGATCTGACCTGTGAGAGTCTAGTTGAAAATTCTTCCTGTTAAAGAAAACAATGACAAATTAGTTAAATAAGGTACAACATTTAAGTTTAAAGGAAATAATAAATAGTAAAAGGATTTCCTTACATGTGTTTTTCGAGACCTTTCATCAACAAACTGGCCAGATCCCTTACGAAGATGAGTTTGGTAAAATACCTCATCAATATATGCCTCTCGCCCTAACTCTTTTTCCTTTAACAAAATAAATGGTTATATGTATACATCGATTTTAAAAGAAGTAAATTATATAATAATATGAAAATAAAAAAGATTAAGGTTTATACCATACGAAGGGCATGCTCATGAGTGGTAATGGAACCACCTGTGTGTAGGGTCCCACCCTTTTCTGAAGCTCTATTCCTCTGGGCTGTAATTTGCTTGTTGCGATAAGAAGGAGAATTCCAATGTTCTAGCAATCGATTCCGGATATGGTCCCCAATCCAATAAGGGCGCTCTCCTACAATCCGGGCATCTCTAAACATCTCAGATAGCCTATGAGATGCTTTGGAGTGGAAATTTTTTTTAATTTGACCTTCGTGCTCAGGTCTCCACTGAACCGACCTCTGTAACAATAAATCAAGTACATATGATCTTGACAACACAATATGCATGGTATTTAAAGTCTAATAGCAGTGACCATCTACTTTTCATTTAAAATACATACATAAATACAGAATGAAAATAAGTTTCATGACATTTTACCTTAAATCGTTGCCAAAAAGGTTCTTTCTCTTCTGGAGGTATGGCTCCCCATGATGGCCAAGGCGAAAGGAACTATTGCTTAATAGATCTTGTGATTGCCTGAGAAGCAACTCTAGAAGGAACAAACCTAAATATAAATGCATAAAAGTCATCAAAAAGAAGGCAAGCCAAATAACAAGTCATGGCATACAAATTAGTATTTAAGATCTAAATAGATATTACCCCCGATTAAAAGGCTCAATCATCGGTCGCTCATGGAGAGGAGGGTCAACATCATCAGGAGCATCTGCTGCAGGAGCAACATCAGGAGAGGGATTAGAGGATGAGGAAGGTCTACAAGAAGTGTGAACCACAACAAGGGAGGGTCCTTGATGGGAAGGTTGTGGTGTGGAGGTAGGTGGTGCAGGAACCACAGTAGGGTTTGGTTTGAAGGTAGGTGGTGCGGGAACCACAGTAGGGTGTGCTGTGAAGGTAGGTGGTACGGGAACCACAGTAAGGTGTGGTGTGGAGGTAGGTGGTGTGAGTACCATGGTAGGATCTAGTGTGGGTACCACAATAGGGTGTGGTGACAGAATGGATGTAGATGGTGTGGTAACCCCGATAAGGTGTGGTGTGGGTACCCCAGCAAGTGATGGTGCCTGAATGGGCGCACTCTGTGGTATTTGGCCAGGAACCCTTATGATATACCGTGGTGGCTGTCTTCTTGGCTTTGTCTTCTTCCCTTTATCAGAACTAGATGGACGTCTAGGTGACATTGCAGCAATCAAACTATATAAAACAACAAAACTAAACATCAAATATTAACAAGATAGTTATTTTATAGTTTAAAATGACAAGTGTTATTCACATTACCAACCACAAAATAATACTTTTATAAGTGAAATATTTAAAGTTTGTCAAAACATAGTTAATGAATCTTTTACATAAATTTAACAATTACAACAACCACAACAACATCTCATAACAACTAAATAATTCAATCATCATCGTCATCCTCCTCCTCCTCATTTTTGTCATGATCGTCATACTCGTCGTCGTCGTCATCATCATCATCATAATCTTCTTCTTCTTCTTCTTCTTGGTCGTCTTCATCTTCTTCATCTTCTTCTTCTTCTTCTCCATCTTCTTCTTGTATTTCTCCTTCCAATTCTTCAAGAGCACCATCAAAGTCATGCAATGTAGATACACTTTCAACATCGATTATTTCATGGGCATGTGACATTTCATCAACTTGATATGGAATATCCTCTTCCACCTCATTTGACTCAATGCGACCCCTTGGCTTAGTTTGTATCGCAACACACCAACCACTTTTGTCGATGCTCCGAAATGCTGGATATGGGACATAGTAAACTTGTCTAACATTATTAGCTAGAATGAATGGATCAAAAGGTCAATATCTTTTACTCATTTCAAGTTCAACAATATTATACCTAGGATTCACCCTTGTACCATCTCTAGAAGGATAAAACCATTCACAATAAAAAAACAACTACTTTCTTTGGAGAAGTACAACTGTTGTACTCTAGCTCAAATATTTTATGAATTATTCCATAAAAATCATCATAACCTCCCTCTGTAATGCCCTTCACGTACACACCACAGTTAATTGTCTTCTTTCCTTTGGACCATTGATTAGTGTGAAACTTATACCCATTAACAAAGTATGTGTGCCATTCTTTTACGCATCTCGTGGGCCAATTTGCCAAATCCCTTAAATCTTGATTTTTGAGACTTAATGGTGCATTATAAACCTACAAATATGCAACAATAAATTGTTACATGAATTTGGATAACAATAATTTGTTTAAGAAATAGGAGCATACATACTTGATGTTTGAACCAGTAAGGAAACTCTGAGTATATTTGAGCAGAAGCAGTTCCCTCATGTACTTGATTAGCCACAACGAATGAGCTATTACATAAGAATACAATTAATAATAAGTATATAAACTTCTTGATTAAGGTGCAGAGATTGATATTAGAATATACTCAAGGTACGATTTAACTTCAGCGCAATTGATTAACACATGGACATGAGCAGAGTTGAATTCAACATCAATTAACCAATAAGTCAACTCCTTGCCTGCGTGACGACCAACTTATCGAAACACTGATAATGTTGAATCACATGTTTCATTTTGCTAGTGTGTTTCATTCCTAACATTGTTAGGCGACAAGATGAAATTCTTGAAATAATGAGAACAAAAATATGTTGTTTCACGATGCAAGTAGGCTGCACAAATTGATCCTTCCACTCTGGCTTTGTTTTTTACAGAACGTTTTGATTCCCCCATAAATTTATAAAAAGAAATGAATAGATTGTGATTTGAAACTGGAATAAAAGTCTAAAACATACAAAGATATAGTAATCATGGTTTATCACCTTTCAAATGGATACATCCACCTATATTGCACTGGCCCACCAAGCCATGCTTCATATGGCAAATGAACAGGGAGATGCTCCATTGAATCAAAGAACCCAGGAAGGAATATTCTTTCCAATTTGCAAAGAATAATTGGAATATTTTCCTCTAACATTTTCAGTGACTGCTCCTTTAGTGTCGTTGAGCACAAGTCTTTGAAAAAATGATTAATTTCTATTAGAGGATTTAACACGTGCATTGGCAATGAGCTGAATGCAACAGGGAGTAATGTCTCCATGAAGACATGACAATCATGACTTTTCATACCGTGAATACTACCCTTTTCGATATTAGCACATCTTGCCAAGTTTGAAGAATAACCATCTGCCATTCTTAGTTCCTTGATCCAACGACAAACTATTTTAGATCCATCTTTTGTGAAGGTGTAATTTGCTTTTGGTTTGAGCAACTACCCGTTAGATTTTGGCTTCAACTGCAAGTCTTTTCGGCCACAATATAAAGATAAATCTTTTCTTGCCTTGTCATTATCTTTGGTCTTGCTACTAACATTCATCACGGTGTTGAAGATGTTGTCAAAGAAATTTTTTTCTATATGCATGACATCGAGATTATATCTTAGCAAGTTATCTTTCCAGTATGGAAGATCCCAAAATATGTTTCTTTTGGTCCAATTATGCCACTCTCCATACCCATTTATCCTTGTCACACCAGTTTCAGTCACTTTTGGATAATCTTTGACTCTTCTCCAAACTTGTGATGGGGTTAACCTAGGAGGTGGCCTATCCGTTTCAACTTCCCCTTTGCAAAATGCCTTTTTGTTTCTCCTAAATGGATGGTCAATGGCCAAGAACCTCCGATGGCAGTCAAACCAACAACTTTTTCGACCATAATTCAATGTGAATGTCTTAGTGTGTTCCATGCAATGTGGACAAGTTAATTTACCATGTGTGCTCCAACCAGATAACATTCCATATGCAGGAAAGTCATTAATAGTCCACATCAAAGCCGCCCTCATAAGAAAATTTTGCTTCCTTGAAATATCATATGTGGAGGCTAACTTTATGCATAAGTAGTCTACCACTCACAACTTGGTTAATGTTTTTCTCATTGAATTAGAGTGACTAACTTTGTGGCTTAGTTTGATGCAGAAACAGTGATCCCATGGCAGAAAATGCAGCTGAAACAGTGGCCTAAATAAGCACTAAATTGGATGAAAAGTTGCTAAGTTGACCAAGAGTTGACTTTTTGCATTTTTGCTCTAATATGATAACTATGAAAACTGGTAAAAACAGCACCAAGAACCTACTCAACAAGCTTAAAATGACAAAAGGAACCTAAGAAATAACTCAAAACTGAAATCCTACCTAAAACTCAAAGTTTCACTACCTAAAACCTCTAAAAAGACTTTAAAACTAGGCTAAAAACTATGGTTATGCTAAATCACCGGTAGAAGTGGATAGAAACTACCTAGACAAGTTTGAAATGACTTAAGAAAACTTAATCCTAACACACAAACTGCCTCCGAACAGATTTAGACAAAATCACAACCTAAAACAAAGACTAGTCTACTAAATTAAGTATTTTCTATGTGCATGTACTACCCTAACCTATGCAACTTTAATCTAACTATCCACACAAGTTTCTAATGCCAAAACATGACTACAGAGGAACTCACACAACTAAAATCAACAACAACTCGAAATCTAGGTCCTTAACACCTAAAACTACCACTAAACTAGGCTAAAAGTGCAAAAATTTAGAAATTAAGTACACTAGTGCATATAACTATTATAAAACTAATTGGACGAGTTCTAATTAACAGAAGAAAGGTGGAGAAAACATTACAACTCAGAATTAACAAGGTAATTCGAGTTTGCCTAGTTAAAACCCTAATGGCCAATGGAAAGGACCAAAAACAAAACCAAAAAAATATGATAAATAATGAATGAAGATGCTAGCTAGCTAAATTACATCATTAATTCCAATCACAAACATATCAATATTCACTACTTTTCACGTTCAAGTTTTCCATTCACCAAAACAATGCAGTCCAAAATACATGCATCTATATACATTGGTTAGTTAAAATGAAGTCTATCTAAAGAATTATTAAATATTGGTGATGATAATTATCATAAAATTATGCTTCAAACCAGCAGCACATGCTCTATCATTCAATTCCATTCAATTCGGATGCACTGCAATAGGAAGAAAAATGAAAGGAAAACAGGTGTTACCTCCACGACAGCCCAGCAGCACCAAAGCCAGTGGTTCCCCCCACAGTCAGAGCACCTCGACGGCCGGAATCCTCCACGGCCGGAGCAGCACCAAACAGAGCACCCTCACTCACGCGAAAGCCCAATTCGAATTCCTTTCACCACAAAAATGGAAGCAACTATCAGAAAAAAAATAATGGGTAAGGATGAATTAAAAGCTTGGATTATTGCTCGAGCAACAAAACCCTTACCTTGCTTCTCCCGACATCAGAGCGGATCCCCAAACTCGAACACAAGCCACCAAAAGCGTTACTGGAAGGAGGCCGTCACGACGGCGATTGGGAGTGGGATTGCGACGGCAGCGGTAGTAGCAATGGGCGGCAACAGCAGCAGCGACTTCAATAATGCGTTTGGAGAAGAAGAACCGAGTTTTGCAGTGGGGGAGGGCAGCGACACCGGAAGAAGGCCGTTACGGTGAAGATTGGAAGTGGCACGGCGGCGGTTCAGAGTGGCAGTAACGGCGACAACGCGAGCGGCGTGTTCTCAGTGCTGCATTTTGGAGGAGACGAGTTTTACGAAATGGGGGGAAAGGGTTTCTAATTTTTTTAAGTTTAATCCGCCAACTTACCGACGGACTAATCAGTCGGTAATTCGTCGGTAATTTCATGAAAACTTTACCGACGGATAAATCCGTCGCTAGCTGTCTCTTGTGTGATTACCGACGGACAAATCCATCTGTATTTTTCCCGCTTAATTGCATGAAAACTTTACCGACGGATAAATCCGTCGCCAGCTGTCTCTTGTGTTATTACCGACGGACAAATCCGTTAGTATTTTTCCTACTTAAGTTCTGTCGCTAAATCCGTCGAAAAATTATTGTTACAGACGGATAAATATCCGTCGGTATTTGTCTGTCAGTAATTAACAAATTTCTTGTAGTGAATGGGTACCTGTAGAAGAGGTAGATATCCAACTAATTGCTTTTTATTTGCAAAGTTGGCATCTCCTAGCTTCTCATATAAGTAGACAAGAGCAGCAACTCCCCAAGCATATCTACGACATGTCGAGAGATCTCTAAATAGCTCGAGATGATGTGTACGAACATAGGTGGCGCTTTTATTAGCAAATATCGTGCACCCTACAAGGTGCAAAAGATATGCACGTGCAACAAACTCCTATAGCTCGTTTTCACAACAGCTATCATACAACTCTCTCAACCAGCTAAGTCTGACATGTGCACCCTGACTTTGATTCAGCTCCTCATAAGCCATGGCCCGATCAACACCAAGAAGTGTCATCAAGATTTTCAGTGGAGCAAAAATTTCCAGTGATGGGAAGATGGAGGAGTGACCAAATGTCATCTAAAGTGATGGTCATCTCCCCAATGGGTAGATGAAAAGTATTAGTCTCGGGATGCCATCTCTCCCTGAAACCCAATACTAACCCAAGATCGATATATTCATATAAAATATCGCACAGAGGCGATAATCCAGAAGCTACCACAAAGGGTAGAACAAAAGGGTGAGGACGTCCTAATTTCTTCACTTTTTTAATATGGGAGACTATTTTCACAACTCAATCCTAACATAAAAGAAAAAAAAAGAATAAAAATACATAACAACAACAAAATTAAACATATATAAAAACTTCTTACTGACCTGACGATCCCATATCATGCGTGCAACATGATCCTGGTACCGAGTCAATAAAGATGTATCAAACGGACCACCTAGAAATATTGCACCATCGTTATCAATCCCTTGCACTTCGTCCTGAGGAACATCAGAAACTTCATTCTCAACAACATCATCCTGAACAACATTAGCCTCATGCTGACCCCTTCTACAAGCTGAAGCTATCGGTCTCTTCCGTGCAGCACCCTGTGTGGAACTCTTGGGTGCATCATGTGAACCACGTCTAGATAAATTTCCTCGTGTCCTAACCATATCTATAATTCAAAGTTTGAAACATTACAATCCAATATAAATTTCCTCGTGTCTTAGCCATTTTGTTTTTGTTTTTTATCTAATTAATTTCAATATATATATATATATATATATATATATATATATATATTTATTTATTTATTTATTTTTAGATATATATTAAAAAATATGAAAACATAATAAAATAAAATAAAAATTAATAAATAAAAAAGCCTCACGCCCTCACCTTTCCTTTTTTTTCCTCGTATAAACCTCTCTGTCTTTAAATAGTGCAGACAATAATTCTAAATGCAAGTTCAATTTCACAAATTGCCAAATTCAAGATGAATCACAATCAAATTAATTACATGAAACGGATTTAAATAAAAAACATGAAACACATTTTGGTATTAAATTAATTACAAAAAAAACAAATTTAAATAAAAAACATGAAACGGATTTTGAATTTCGTTTCCCACAATTCTAAAACGGATTTCACAATCCGTTTCGATGAAAAACAAAAAAAAAACACCAAAACGGATTCCATGTTCCGTTTCAGCCTTCTACGAGTCGGATTCTAGAATCCGTTTCAATGAAAAACCAAAAAAAAAAGAAACGGATTGTGTTCCGTTTCAGCCTTCTGCGAAATGGATTTCACAATCCGTTTCGGTGAAAAAAAAAACGGATTGTGTGTTCCGTTTTAGGCTTGTGCGAAACGGATTGGAAAGTCGTTTCGGTGAAAAATTAAGACGATATCTGTTTCTAATTTTTATGAAACAGATCTGTAATCTATTGCACAACCATTTCTAAAATCAATTAAAATATATAGAGATGATATAAGATTACTTAACTGGATTATACTACTACGTGAAAGGAGAAGAGGGGAGGCTGCAGAGGTGCGCGAAAGGAGAAAAGGGGAGGCTGCGGAGAAGAAGAGTGTGTGGAGGCTGCGGAGAAGAAGAGTGTGTGGAGGTTGTGTGGAGGCTGCGGAGAAGAAAAGTGTGTGGAGGGAGAATAGCAGAATGTGGCCAGGAGAAGAGTGTGCAACAGATGCTTGCTAGGAAAAAAAAAGCTTCACGCAGCTAGGTCAAAGATTCTTCTATTGGGGGTGCAAGGAATCTGATTCCTTTTATTGCTTTATTGGGGTGCGTTTTGGGGGTGCAGAGGGTGTATAGTTTTGGGGTGCAGAGGGTATGCGGTGAAAAAGAGAGAGTTAGTAACTTTTAATTTTTACCATGGGCAAACATGGAAATATATTTGTTTTGGGGGGTACAGGAGAGATAATTGGAGGTGTAGGGAGAAGCCCCCTATACCATTAGAACCAAATCGGGCTATGCACCCTCCCAAACTAAAAACTCATGAATCTAGACAAAATCAATAACCAACATAACTAAACACATTTTTTCAGGATAAATAAATAAACTCCAACAATTAAACTCAACAACACTGTGATCTTACCCAAACTTCAGAATTAATCTATCCCTTCAATCTATATTTCCAACATGCAACACCACAACAGAACTCGTTTCAAATACCTAAAACACTGACTAAACCCAACCACCTAAACAGAGCCTCCAAAGTATCCACCACCACCAAACGTAACCAAAAATGGAAAAATAAAGCCCTACCATCTCCATAACACTTCACATGTAGAACCATAATAAAAATAAGGTGGATGCAAGAGATAACTTACTTATTAGAGGTGTGAATGTAGAATGCAATTCTTGTTGGTACATGGTGGTTCTATACAAAATAGATTTCAATAGCATTTCTGTATTTTTTTTTTCGCATTCCTCTTATCTTCATTATCTAGGTCTTGATATTTATAATCACTTTGTGCTATTAACCTTGGATTCGTATTCAATTCTTCATATCTTTAATATTTTCTTCTTGCTTCATTTATAAGTTCTTGATATTTCATTCAGAGTATTTTGCTTCATGTAAATTATCACTTCCTTCCTTTCCAGTTATTCAATAAAATTTCAAATATCATGCGTTGTGGTTTCAATGTTTTAGAGATTCTTTTGCAATCTTTGACTTGCAGAGTCTTTCTCTTTCTCTTGATTGGTTGATAAATATATTTAATATATAATACCATTAGCAATCTTCAATCAAAGAATATTTCCTTTTATATTTGTTCATTCAAAATATTCGATCAACTTTGATATTTCCTTCAATCAAATCTTCGATCAGAATATCTCCAAATAATATTGAGCCTTATTGCACAATCTTCTAAGCTTGATAATTTGACAATCTCTTGATTTATTAAATAATCAATTTCAACATTCCCATTTCTTTCATCAATTTAGACTTGACCCTCATATCACCTTGTGATTTGATTTTTCCCTTTCTTGTCATTTGAACTTGATTCATTTAATGCTTATCTTCATTATACTCATCTAGTCATTATTCCATTTGAATTGTCTAATGAAAGTACTCGTCTAATAGGGATATTCAACATTTAGTTTCATGAGTTCACTTTGACTTGTCTAAGATTGATCTCACCTAGTACCTTTGTCTGCTTGCGTTGACTCGTCTAACGCTTTGTTTTGACTCGTCTACTGCTCGTAGAACTCTAATGGTTTGCCTTAACATGTTGACTCATATTTTAATGATCTTATTAGTTGAGTTAACTAAGTTTGCACTGTTGGAGTTGTCTAGTGACCTCTATCGTCTAATACCTTAATACTCTTGGATCATTTGATGCCTTAAGTCATTTGGTCCAATTTGTGACTCATCTAATCAACATTGTTGATAGAGCTTGTCTAAGCTTCACTGTCTTTGGTGTTTGCTTTAGACTTACAACATTGTTCGCTTTATGCTACTTGTACCTTTTGTTATGCTTAGCTTGCACTTATTGATAAACATTAGTTGAACAAATACAATTATTCACAATAAAGAACATGGTCGTATAATGGTCATAGTCATGTGTCTAATGAGGTCTTTGACTTATCAAACCTTTCCTATGTCTAGTTATCTAATTATATAGTCTAACCATTATTTCTTAGTTATCCTGGAAAATTACTATTCTGGCTTACCTTTCTTGTTTCATTATAAACTTTGCTATCAACAAAACCTACTTGTAAGGCTCGTCTAATAGGATTTTCCAATGTCTAATGCTAACAAAGCTTGCATCATTTGTCAAGATTATGATGTAATAGTAAATCACTTATTCTTTAGTTTGAAGGCAGTCAGATACATATGGAACATGTATAATGTATGATCAAGGGTTTGTTTAGTATATCATAGCAATGTGTTGATCCATTTTCATCAGTTTGAATATAGGTTTAAATAATGCACAAAATAAAATTTGGAAGTGTATATGGGTTGTGATAATTTGGAGTATATAGAGTCATAGGAATAATACCATTTTTAGAAATTCAAAAGCAGGTGTAGAGGAACAGTTTACCTTAGCACAAATTAAAACTTGAGCCATGATCAATAATTGGACTACCCGTCCTCATCACCCCAAGACAACCAGCCCCAGGGGACTGAGTTGAGTGCTTGTCCTCGCCCTATCAAAGCCCAATCCTAGAGAACCAGCTCATGTGCTAGTCCTCGTTCACACCTAGGTGCTAGAAGAATCACTGAAAGTCTCCTAAAGCACAGCTTGGCTGAGTACGTGTCGGCCCAATAAGATGACACAAACTTGGATCACGAGCTCAATTAAGTAAGCCTTATAATTCATAAGAAAATGTAACCACAAGTTAAGCGACTAATCGTAGTTAGAAGGTAATTAAGGTTGTTGGATCAAGGCCCAACCAGGTAAGCCCATGAACCCTATTATAAAAGACACGTTTTATGAAACATATTATTACACTTCTATTCTGTCTCAAGAACCTAGAGCCTCAAACTAACTTAAGCATCAACATGTCTTTTACTGGCATCTCCCCCTATGTTCAAAAGATGAAGAAAAAGCACCCTCGGAGAGAAGACAATGGAGACTTGGAAGATAGCGTGGAAGGCTTCATAGGATATATATTGTCCCTATAAGGATAGTAATAAATATACACAAGGAACATTTTTGTATTTTGGCCGGTGCTTAAGTCCAATTAAGTGTCTATAACCCATGTGTGTATATGTAAGGAACTTTAGTGTTTAGGTGTACAAACTTGTAGTTTTCAAGTCAGGTTATCAATTGGGTATGACATTCTAGTGTATGTTGCTCATATTTTACTACATAAAGTAGGGGTACAACTGTGAATGAGATGAGATTAGTAGAGATTGTCTTAGGATGGATCAGTATTAATGGGAAGTCAATGTACAACAATATTGACTACATATTGCAACATAGTTTCAGGCAAGTGGAACACACAAAGGGCATAAAATTGATGAGGTCAAATCTTAAGAACCAAATTTCACTTCTTTTTTTTGTTTAGCAGTTTGAACAAAGTATACATGATCTAGAACACAATATAATATACTTAGCAATATACGCATCAATATGCCACTCTTGAATGAAAAAACAGGACAATCCAATGTATCAAGATTTGTAGTTGATTTGGGAAATTATGTGTACAAATCAATATGTGCATTTGGATAAAAAGCATATTGATTAAGTGGTTCATTGACATATAAGAAAGGGAAACTCTTCATCTTTTGTCTTTTATATTTTTAACAATATAAAAAATGTAAATTGGAGAGGTTATGAGAATGATCATTGATTTTGCTTTTATAAATGGATTGAGACGATACAATTTTTTATTATAATTAAATTTGTTATTACTGATAAAAAATATGTAATTATGTTGATATGATTTTTAAAACAATTATTATAAAAAATGAATAACTTTAGCATGGACAATGTAAAATTATTTTATATGATCAATGAATAACTTTATTCTTATCCGATAGTGTGTAATATCTATAAAAGTAGAAGACAATGAATGCTGGTATACATTAGCTCTTACGTCATAAAAATGGAACTGAAATGGTTGAAGAGAAATTTTGCTTTATTCCAGCAGATTTTCGTTTTTGTTATTATTGATATGTTGGATTAAGTAGAAAAACAAATTTAATGCTTACATTTGGTAGCTCTATAATGTGAAGTTTATATTTTAATAATTGTTTGGTTACTCGTAGAGATCTACAAACTTTTTATAAAACTTCGAACAGATAAAATTTATTGACTACAAATAGAATTTGAACTCATTTTTCATCCAAACATTATTTGATAAATTATTCCATGTGAATGACAATCCTTACTTCTTTTTATTTGTTTGTTTGATTACTCACGAGGATCTTAAGGAAATATTCTTAAATGTCCCTCTGAAAGCTGACTTTTTTGCATTATTTTATATACATTGTTGGCATCCTATGTTAGCAAAAAATACAATTAAAATATAGCATATCAATTAAAAATAACCCTCATTTTTTCAAAGTTATAATATATTACCGAAAGAAAGACAATAACTCTCATATAATTAGTTGTCCCTTGACAGAGTCGTATGATAGATACATTTCACAGGTTTTCTTGCAAGATTTGTTATTGAAACGTAACTACATATTAATTTATGGAGATTAATAACAAATTTATATTTTATATGTATACATCAAATCCATATTATTTTCTATTATTTATTCCCTCATTTATCATGTGTGTTTTTTATTATTTATTCCCCATGTGTTTTTTTTAGACTTATGAACCTGTTGTTATAAGATATTCACAAATGTGTATCTGACCTTGTCGACAGAGTTTACCTTTTAGTTTTAATTCAATTAAAAATATTAGTAACTATAAATAAATAAATAAATAATTAAGCTAGTTACTATTTTAGCTGAATTGACTATTACAATTAACTAGTTTAGTTTAACTTTTTAGAATCAGTTTATACTTTATAATTTATATTATTTTCTGTATTGTATGTCCCATCGGTCCATCGGCCATGTCCAGTCTATCGAATAAGGTTGGAAAGGTTCGTGTATAAAACGTATCCACCGGTCGAACGGTCACACGGATTAACTATAAAGGAGCATCGGTCAATTGGCTTCACAAACGAATCACGTATTATATTATAAGGCACCATCGGTCGACCGGTCCCGCAAACGAGCCATGTTCAGGACCATCGGTCAATCGGCTTCACAAACGAACCACGTATTATATTGTAGGGCACCATCGGTCGACCGGTCCCGCAAACGAGCCACGAATATTACATCGTCAAGAACAACCTGTCGATCGGCCTATATATTGTTTACGCATTACTCCACAGCGGTCATAAAGGATAATCATTAGATCAGCCACCAGATCGATCGGCCGAACAATCTCCTAAGTGATCTGCGTAGCGCTAAATATGACCATCGGTCGATCGGTTATAAATGAATTATTTACTTGATTAAAACCAAAAGATAACCAGCCTAGTCAAGCGGCCATCGGCCATACGGCCAAGCAACATCAGTTAATCGGATTAATTAAACGTTAAACAGGTCAGTAATCTTGATTAGAGGATCATTGGGCCGTGATTAAGGAACCCTAATCACAGGCCCACACCGAAAACTATAAATAGGGCCCAAAGGTAGGTTGGTGAGGATCTTTAATTCGCATTTATTACAGCAGATACACTGACAACCCGATCGGTCCCTTACTGACTTAAGCATCAGAGCCTTTTAGACAGGTACCCTGATCGTCAGCCCAGCCGATCGAGCAAAGGAGAGTGGATTTCTTGGAGAGGAAGTTATTGTTATTGCAGTAGTGAGGAGAGGAGATTTGAAAAAGAGGAGTAAAATCGAAGAAGTTCTCTAGTAGGCTCTTGGTCCCTACACCCGAAACACTTTCTATTATTTATTCCATCTTCTTTATAATTTATATATAATATTTTATAAGAAAACTTTGGAGTCAAGTTTAGGATGAAAAGATACGTACAAAGTATGAATATATAATAGGCCTCTTTCTAATTGAAAGACTAAACTTTTACAAATGACTTTAAAGAGTTTGTGACTTTCGTTTGTTGAAAATCAATATTTTAGTAAGAAAACAATGAGACTTTTAATTTAAAATAAATTTCTATTTTATTTTATTTTATTTTATTTTAATAAATTTTCATGTTATAATCTTGTCAATAAAGGAGGAAATAACGAATTTGCAAGTGATTATCTATTTTATAATAAACAGTTTATACTTTTTCACTACAAGAAAATGATTCATTCACAATTAATTTTAATGATCAAAAGTTATTAGTTACTATAGTGAAAAATTTAGATTCCAATTTACAAAATAAAAAATTATTGGTTACGAAAATAGTCACTATTATAAATAAAAAAATATAATTAATCTCTAAATTAGTTTTTAGTATTTAGTACAAAAAGAAATTGGTCGCTAAACATTAACTATCAATGTTTTTGCTACCAAAGGAATTAGTTTCTAAATTACCTTATAATTAATTAGTGATTAATTTAACGACCAATTATAATTTTTTATTCATAGTAGTGACTATTTTAGTAATCAATAATTTTTTATTTTATAAATTGATATCTAAATTGGTCATTATAGTAACTAATAAGTGTACTTAAATGTATGAGTTAAATATATTCTTGAGTAAATAAGACCCTTTTAGTTTAGAGATACAAAATTGTATTGAAAGTTAGTTAAGTGTCATTTTAATAAATTTTTTTGATGAAAATGCAATGCTTGTTGAAAGAGTTACAAGAAGTGTGCACTTGAGCTCCAAATAGTGGCGGATCTTGACCAAAATTATTGGGGTAGTCAAAATAATATACTTAAAATTTATATATTTAAAAATAATTGTTACTAATTCAATAAAAATAAAAAGATAATTTAGTATAGTTATAAATATAAAAAAAAAAACTACACATATACGAAGGTTTGTCTATTATTTTTTCATATTCTTGAACTTATCAAATTATTCAATCATAACTAAATTTTTCAGCTATTTTTTTCAATATAAATAACCATATTATCTACAAATATTCATTTTTTATTTTACTAATGTGCATTCAAAAGTCATCACAAACATTTTATTTCATTGTGATGCGATGATCAACGATATTGTCCTATTTTGATCTTCACTTCTCTTTTATAAATTTTAAAAAATGGATTTATTCTTTTGTTTTTCATCAATATACCTATTTAAAAAATAAGTTTAAGATTAAAAAATAATTTATCATAATCTAATAAAAAATTAAAATTATGATAATCAAGTCCACTTAAAAATTGTCTATAAAAAATCACATAATACATTACTTACTCTTCTATATTCATAAAAAATAATATACAAAATATAATGAGATAAAAAATTATGCTAAATATTAAACAAGTATTTCACGAGAGACAAATTTTTTTCTTTAAAGATGTAAAAATGAGAATAAAAATAATAAATTTCTGTTTAAATCTTTTTTTTTTCTTTGATAACAAAAGAAATTAGGTAAAGATGAAAGATGAGTACAATATATAAAATCCTCAAAAGACAATAAGAAAAAAAATGAAAATTATCTTAATAATTTTTTGATTTATTATATTTGATTTTATATTCTTCTATTTATTAACATTAAATATTATACTTTATAAAAAAAATAAAAAAAACATTTAATTTAATTTTCATTAATTTTTCAATATAATATTATCTAATTTAAAAAGATACATTTAATTTAAATAATTTTAAAATGTACATAATTTAAAAAATATTAAACACATATAATTTAAAAATTTTGAAAAAAAATTGGAAAAGTTTTGGAGTCCGTGGTCCCACCTGCTCTTTAAGAGCTCCGCCCCTGGCTCCAAAGTTGATGTTGAATGTTGAGAAACAGTTAAAAAAAAATTCAAATTTTATCTTCACAGCTCGACAACAAAGCAAACATTGAGTCATGGAAAAATACTCAAAAAATAAAAAACTTAAATTGATCAAAATTTGGAGAACATGAGCACCAAAATAAAAAGTTGAGCATAGAGAAAACCTTCCTGAAACCTCCATGTAGAATATTAAACTAGAGGTTTAAGTCATAATAAAACCTTGGATAGGGAAAAAACTTCTATTGTTGAACACTAGAGGTTGGAATGAGCATTGAGTTTTATTTTTATAAAAACATAGTGTTGCTTTGTTTTAGGGAGCTATGTCTTAGATCTTCTCTTAGATAAATTTCCCTGTTTCCATTGTAACATTGTAAATTTTTATTTATTTTTTAAATAAGAACTTACAAAAGTTTAGGTCAAAATATACAAAATACTTTATCACATACTTAATCATAAGCAATGAAAGAAAATTTAGTAAATTTAAATATTATTTATAATTTGAGGTTATGATTTAATAATATTTTTTTATCCCTGATAACAAATTCAAATAAAAAGTAATTATTTGTTGTTTTAATTCTTTTTTATAAAATTAAATAATATTATGTAATTTTTAATTAATTAATTAATAAGTAATTAATAAACATATAATTATGATTTCCTTTTTAATTAATTTTTGAAAGTTATATTTTGTTACAAAACTATAAAGTAGTAACAACCAACAAGTCGTTTAAAAGAGATTTATTTATAAGCTAATAAGATATATTTTTGGTAGTGTTTTATTTCTTTGTCATAATCCAAAATACTAAAATGTGTTAGAAAGGCAAAAGCGTTGTCCTTTTCTTTGAAATTCATTTCTAATAACTTATTATATCAATCATAAATTATTTTTATCAATAAAATTTATATATATATATATATATATATATATATATATATATATAATATTAGGATGTTTCAATTCATATAAAAAATTTTGATTTTAATATTAATATTGCAGTTGAATCTACTTTTCTCGTGTAGGTTTTGTATATGAAATAATCTAGTACCGATTAAAGACAGAATAAGTCTCTCTTAACCATTTACATTACATATGCAAAATGGTACTATATTAAAACCATCATTTTGGTGTATTACCCAACGAAGATCACGTTTTTGAATATCCATCAATTGTTTCTTGTCATGTATTGTTTATATTCCATGAAGTCTTGTTGCTTGTTCAGTCAAGTGTTGAAGTTTTGGTGGAATTGACTTTCAATACAAAATGTCCGCGTTTGTTTCCATCGTACTCCAAATAGATAACAATGAATTTTATAAACTAAAATTTAATATTTAAAATACTTTTTACTATAAATAAAATAATATAAGTGATATGTGAATTAGAATTTAAATTGATCTCTAAATATTAATTAAAACTGAATTTTGATCTCTAAACTTAATTTTATTTAATAATTCTTTTTGTAATATATCTTGACTAAATAGGTTGAGGTGAGTTGGTTTTAAGATAATTATATTTCAATACCATTTTCTTTCTAGCTAGAAGCAGTGGCAGACCTTTGTGGTAGCAGGGAGGGGCCATGGCCCCCCCCCCCCCCAAAATTTGATTTTTTTTTTTTTAAATTTTAGGTATTTTAAATTTTTTTATATTATAGATATTAGATAATATATTATAAATTAATGATGATTAAATTAAATATTTTATTTCTTTTATAAATATAATAATTAATGTTAATAAATAATAAAATATAAAATCAAACAGAATAAAAAATAAATAATACAAGGATTTATCAAGATGTTTTTATTATTATTTTTCATTATGGTTTGACTTTTTTATAAATCGTTTTCATTTCTTATTCTTAAATTTTTTTTCTTTTGTTTTTGAAGAGAAAAATATTTATTTTTTTGTTCTTATTTCTCTTTGTTCTCTTTCATTCACGAGGAGGAAAAGAATTAGGTAATTCTTTTATCTTATTTAATAGTGAAATATTAGTTTAATAAATTATTTAATAAGTCTCTTTTATATTAATTTTTATTTTATGAACATAGAAGTAAAAGTATCTTATTGTGTGTTTTTTTATAACCGGATGCTGTGTTTCATTATATAACTTGAGTTTCTCACAAATCGTTCTCATCTCCCATTCTCACATATTTTCTTTTGTTTCTTAAAGAGAAAAAGATCTACTATTTTTGCTCTCATATATAAGTTGTTGTCTTCTATTCTCGAAAAAATAAAGAAGAAAGTAATTCTCTCGTATCACATGACAGTGAAATATTAGTTTAATAATTGTATATTAATTTATTTAATGAGCTTGTATATTAATTTTTTATTTTATGAACATAAAAGAAAAAATATTGTACTGTGTATTTTTTATAACTGGATCTTAAGTGTGGTTTGATTATCAACGAATTTTCTTTTGATATTTACGTCTCTTAGTTTTTTATTAGATTATGAAAATTTATTTTTTAGTATTTTTTTTAAATAGGTATACAAATTCAAGTCTTCCATATATTTATTTGTAATCTTTTTTATAATTATCGTTATACTAAATTATGTATTCATTTTTATTATATTAGTGACAATAATTAAATGTATAAATTTTAAACGTATTATTTTGACTCCCCCAACAATGTTGATCAAGATCCGCCACTGGCTAGAAGTTGTATTTATCTGTAATGAATATAATCTCTGAATAATTCTAAAGTTCGGTAAACCAAATGCAGAGATTACAGCAAGATTGTTTTTTTTTTTTCAATCATGTACACAACATCATTATCATTTAGATAGTTACGTAACTGTATCTATGATTATTAAAACAATTAATTGGATTGGTAATTTATTCAACTAAAACTTTAGTTCATAAGAGTCTAGAGGTTGACAAAAAATATTTCAAGATAATTTTATTTTAAATTTTTTTATAAGAAATATTTATAAATTTTGTTATGAAAAGAAATTACAAAAAATTACTATCAATTTTTTTAAAATATTTTATATAAAATATTTTTTATAAATATTTTATAAAAAATATTTGTAAATTTTATAATTCTATAGAAAATAATTATTTAAAAAAGAATTATCTATCGATTAAAATTTTTAGAATAGATATTAAAAGAAATTATAATTTTTTTTAATAAATTTGTAAAAGAAAAATTCATATAATATAGAAAATTTTAGTGATGAATGAATTCAAGGACAGTAATAAGAACATGAATTCCTATTTGTCAACTTTTGTAATGAAATCTAAGTAAAAGCCAAGTATAATTCTGCTGATGCAACATCTGCTTCTTGAAGTCATTGCCACAAGAACATTTTTATCATTTTTATTAGTTATATTATAACAGCTGTTTATTGTGTGTCCAAGTTTAAAAAGAAAAAAAGTACAACAAAATTCTGGTAAGTAAGATTATGAATAGAAAAAACAACTTGAGCACATATGTAATATAATTAAGCTTGGCTTGAATTTAGAAAACGTGCACTGCACGATATCATGATTCAGAACAGAAAACGACCGTGTTTAAGGAAATGATTATAAACGAAAAGTAAATGTTTTTACACTGTATAAATACTAATCAAACTTCTCTTTAAGGAAATGATTATAAAAGAAAAGTAAATGTTTTTACACTGTATAAATACTAATCAAACTTCTCCCAAGATATCTATCATATTCACTTCCTCTAAACCGTGGCTAAAGCAAGAGATAGTGTTAAATTGAAAAAAAGTATCCAAATACTTACCATCACAAAAGGGTTTTTTCCAAGCAATGGAACATTCCCCTTCTCTTCTGTGGTCAAATCTTCAAAGCCTTTGGTTGTTTGTATCCTTTATCATTGTGCTAAAAGTTCTGATACCTAGCTTGACTCAGAAATGGTCCAAGAAACAAAAACCAAAACTTCCTCCAGGTCCCAAACCATGGCCTGTGGTGGGCAACCTTCCTGAGATGCTTGCAAACAAACCTGTTCATCGATGGATACACAATCTCATGAAACAAATGAACACTGAGATTGCATGCATCCGCCTCGGAAATACCTATGTTATCCCTGTCACATGTCCCACCATTGCCAGACAGTTTTTGAGTGAACACGATGCAACTTTTGCATCAAGATCACTAACCACTTGCACTGATCTCGTTAGTAGCGGGTATTTAACCACAATTTTAGTGCCATTTGGGGACCAATGGAAGAAAATGAAGAAACTCTTAACCACTGCTTTGCTTTCCTCACAAAATCACCTATTGCTCCATGACAAAAGGATTGAAGAAGCTGACAACACTATGTTCTATGTCTACAACAAAAGCAAAACTGTGAACAATGGTGTTACTGGCCTTGTGGACATCAGGAGTGTTGCAAGGCATTATTGTGGCAACGTTATGAGGAAAATCCTTTTTAATACAAGGTATTTTGGGAAGGGTAGAAAGGATGGAGGACCTGGTTTTGAGGAGGAAGAACATGTTGAGTCCGTCTTTGTTTTACTTAGGTATCTTTATGCTTTTTCTATTTCTGATTTTATCCCATGTTTGAGGAGACTTGACTTGGATGGACACCAGAAGAAGGTGAAGGAAGCTTTGAAAGTCATGAAGAAATATCATGATCCTATCATTCAAGAAAGAGTTAAACAATGGAATGATGCAGGAAAGATTGACGAAAAGGACTGGCTTGACATTTTGATCTCCTTGAAAGATGCCAACAATAATCCATTATTGACAATGGAAGAAATTAGTACACAAATTGTGGTAATATTTCTCTTCTCGCTTTGTGCTTTCATGAGCAATGAATTTTGGAAACCCTAGTCCTTTGCATTATCATATTTCACTTCTCTATGCTTCTTATTATTCATATTACGGATTGATGATTGGAAACCCATACTGAATCTTCCTTGAAGGAAATACTGATTGCAACAGTGGACAATCCATCAAATGCTTTTGAATGGGCACTAGCTGAAATGATAAACCAACCAAGTTTGCTCCAACGAGCCACTGAAGAATTGGACAGTGTGGTGGGAAAAGAGAGGTTGGTTCAAGAATCAGATATACCAAAGCTTAACTTTGTAAAGGCCTGTGCAAGAGAGGCTTTTCGCCTTCATCCCTTGGCAGCTTTTAATGTTCCGCATGTCTCAATGAGTGATACAACTGTGGGGAATTACTTCATTCCAAAGGGTAGCCATGTAATACTAAGTAGAAGAGAACTTGGAAGAAACCCAAAAGTGTGGAATGAACCCCTCAAGTTTAAACCAGAACGTCACCTTAATGGGTCTAATGTAGTTTTGACAGAACCAAATTTGAGATTCATATCGTTTAGCACAGGAAGGCGTGGTTGTCCTGGAGTAATGCTTGGGACCACAATGACCGTCATGTTATTTGCTAGGTTGCTCCATGGCTTCACTTGGACCGCACCATCCACTGTTTCAAAAATAAACCTAGCTGAGTCCAAGGATCAATTAAATCTTGCAGAGCCACTTATGGCAGTTGCTAAGCCCAGATTAGCACCACAATTATATCACCTTTAACTCACCGAAGCAACTAATATTGTTCCCAAAATCAAAGTGTCAAATATATTATATAAATGACTGTCGTGTCGTATGAAGAAGGACATATAAATGTTTTTCTATTATTTTTCTTTGTTGTATATTCACGCCTCTTTGGCTTCTTTTGAGTGTATTCTTTTCAGATTCAATAAAGTCGTTTTTCTTCATGATTTCATGTTTCTCTTCTTTCTTTCACAAATTTTATTTCTTCTCTCTTCTTAGAGGTTTGTTAAATACGTTTGCATATTCTTGGTTATCTGCTTGTGTTTACTGTTTGTAAATAAAGATATGTTAGTTATATTTAATCAAAATAAATATTTTTATAATTTATTAAAATGTAGTTCAATATTTTATATAATTATTTGATTTAAGATAAAAATAAATATCTTAAAAGTTACATTTAATTAAACGCAAATTCTCTTAACACAAACTCAAAAGTCAGCAGATAAGTAATACTAATATAAATGTAAATGGATTTGGAAGGAGAATGAATGGAAAACATATACTGTAAAGTCAGTATATACAAAGTGCAAGAATTTAACTACGCATGATAAGTTATGTTATGATTTTAAGAAAAAAATGTAGTATATAAAAATATGGTGACACTTTTGTAATTTTACAAGAATTTTTTTTAATAATAATCAATTTTAATAACAAAAAAGTGTTAATCACTGTAGTGACTCATCCAGATATCAATCTTTAAAATAAAAAAATATTAATTGCTAAAATAATCATTATTATGAATAAATTTAAGAAGATTAATCATTTTTTAATAGTTTATTTGTGTATGTTTATTTTAATATACATACATTAAATTTTATGAATACATTACAAAAAATCTTATTAGACACAACGGTTATTTGTGATATAAACTAATGCTTATGACTGTCATATTTTGTACTTATGTCGGATTTAGGTATTGCCATTTTCTGTCATCATAAGTTATGGTGGTCTTATGTGAAACGTCGCAACACCTGCCATTTAATGCACTGCACAAATAATAACAATTCAGACCGTCGTATTCGGTACACAAATAATGACAAGTGAAACTGTCATAATTTAAAAGAATTCTAACATAAAAAAATACACCTAAAAGTGCCAGTATTGTCACTGTACTAAAATGAATTACGACGTATCAAACTATTGTAAGTTGAATGTAAAATTACTTTTTCAATTCATTATTTATTTAACCTCCTTTTTATAAAATTAGAAAGAGTGAGAAAAAAATCAGATAGATAATTTATTTTATCACATATTTTCATTCATCAGTGATATAAAAAAATGTTATCTGTCCAACATCATCCAAAGGTTTTCATGTTGAAAACCAAAGCCAAATAAAGTATTTTATCATTATAATATACCCTTTTATAGCTTACACCAAAAAATATCCTAAATTTCTATAGTAATGTTCTTAGCTAGTTTTGTCACTCTCATTTGATCTTCTTGTGACAATTGGTGATGGAACATCACTTTTAATATCCCGTTCTTGAAATAAAAAAAAAACTTATAAATTATTTAAATTCAAGGTTATTATAATAAACTAATTTAATTTTTTAAGTAAACTACTAAATTTTACCTCATTAATCTAGGGATGTACCAAACCAGCAACCATAATAACAAAATGTTAAGAAACGTCATCTCTAAAAATAATGTAGGCAAGAATCATTTGTATTTAGTTTTTGAAAGTTGTGAGCTCATTTTCCATCTTCACAACTTCTGTAATTCAGCTTCCACTTGAACTATAGTATTCATATTATAACCATTTATTTATGGTATAAATTTATTTGAAAGATGCTTATATGAATATGCACGTTCATATGAATTATAGTATTTATATATATGCATGTTCATTATAGGAATATGCACGTTCATATTATATATATATACATGTTTAGTTTCTCGTACAGATCTACAAACTTTAATAGAATTTCGACCACATGAAATTTATTGGTTACAAATAGAATTTGAACTCATTTCATCCGAACATTATTATTTGATAAATTATTCCATGTGAATGACAAACCTTAGTTCTTTTTATTTGTTTGTTTGATTACTAACAAGGATCTTAAGGAAATATTGTTAAATGTCCCTCGGAACAGAGACATTAAGACCAAACTACTTGTGTTTTAATTTCCAAAGTTGACCTTTTGCATTACTTATACATTATTGGCTATCCTATGTTAGCAAACAATGCAATTAAAATATAGTACACCAATTAAAAATCACTCTCATTTTTCACAATTATATATATTACAGACAATAACTCTCATATAATTAGTTGTCACTTGACACAGTCGTATGATAGATATATATTACACAGGTTTTCTTGCAAGATTTTGTTTAAAACGCAACTATTAATATTTTATGAAGATTAATAAGGAATTCATATTTTATATGTATACATGAAATCGATATTATTTTCTATTATTTATTCCTCATTTATCATGTGTTTTTGATACTTATGAACCTGTTGCTATAAGATATACACAAATATGTATTAGACCTTACCGACAGAATTTACCTTTTAGTTTTAATTTAATTAAAAAATACTACAGTTCAGTAACTATAATATTTTATTTTAATTATAAATAATTAATTAAACTTGTTAATACTTTAGCTGAATCGACTATTACAATTAACTAGTTTAGTTTAACTTTTTACAATCAGATTACACTTTATAATTCATATTATAATTTGTATTTTATTCCATCTTCTTTATTATAATTTATAATATATAATAATTTGTAACCAAACTTCGGAGTCAAGTTAAGAATGAAAGTGTCTACATACAAAGTATGAATATATATATATATATATATATATATATATATATATATATATATATATATATATATATATATATATAAAAGGCTTCTTTCTGATTGAAACACGTATACAAATAAATTTTTAAATTCATTTTAGAGTTTATGATCTCTTTTGTTGAAAATCAATTTTTTAGTGAGGAAAAAGAATGAAAGACTTTTAATTCCATATAAACAAATGTTTATAATCTTCTTAAAGGATTTACATGTGTTGTAAAAATAAAGATACTATCTATTATATAAAGGATAAAATAAAGAAGTCTCATTTGATTATATATTATATAAACGGTGTATACCTTTATTTTTCACGATATGAATTAGTTTGTGTCCTTGTTAGCAATAATAAATATAGCATAAGAGAATACTTACTCACAATATCATGAAAATAGACTACACTATTCATAAGTATACCTTTCCATATTCTTATTTATGCTATTTTAAGTACTAATTTTGCAATTTATTTTTTAAATAAAAATAAATAAATAAATAGTTCATAAATTATGTTTTCAATTTAAAATAACATGAGAATAAAAATTATAAATACTTAAAAAAAAACCTGCAATACATTTTTAAAAAATTTAAAAAATAAAATTTTCAGAAAAACAGTCGAGAATTCTACTTACAAGAAATGACTCGTACATTTAAAATTAGTAGAAAAATTATTGCAAAATTTAAATTTGCATTTGTCGTGTTTTAAATGGACTTGTTTCCAATGAAATTTTTGAAGATTTTTTTAACATGAAAATTTGTTGCAGGTATTTTTCATAAAGAATATCGTAGAAAATTTCTTGTAAATTTTCAAATTTTATAATAATTAATTACCGAATGAATTACTTATTAATTAAAATTCCTCAAAAATTATTTTATATATATATATATATATATATATATACTACACAGTTTTCATATTTTATTTTTTTAATTATTTTGTTTGTAATACATTCGCATTTCTAAGATATTTTTCATCTTATCAAAATCTTTATGTAATTATGTTCATATGATTATGTCAATTAAATATTTTTTATATCTTTCATTTGAATATTTCAACTTTTTTTAATATTTCTATTTATTTTATATATATTTTTCATATGAGAACGCTTAACACTCTTAATTTCATTTACTAGGTAATATAAAAAACTTATCTTCTTGATTCCATTATTATTATTCTTATTCACTTTGTTTCATTTGAAGAATTCTTTTTGTTTCGTTAAAACAATTTTCGTTAAAACAATTTTTGTTAAAACAATTTTCGTTATCTCTAACTATGGACTAGGTTGATATTTGAAATTTTTTTTTAGATCTTTATGGTATTTATCTTATCATACCTTTAATTATATATTTGTTTTCCTTTATGCAATTTCATTCGATGGTCTCAAACTCTCAAATTGTTTATAAGATACACAATTATCATTATTTTTATTTTATAACTCATTAATATAATTCTGTTCTTGGTTTCAGGTGTGGGAAAGAGTTGCCTTCTTCTACGATTCTCGGATGGTTCTTCCACAACTAGTTTCATCACAACCATAGGGTGAGCTTTCCCAATTTCAGACTAAAATTGCAGAATCTTGTGTGCCAGAAGTTTCCTTAACATCACTAGGTCTACCCTCCCGATGCAGCATTGATTTTAAGATAAGAACTACTGAGCAGGATGGAAAACGGATCAAGCTCCAAATTTGGGATACTACTGGTCAGGAGCGGTTCCGAACAATTACAACCGATAAGTGACATCGGAGCATTAATAGTCCGACGTTAAGTGACGTATGCTATTTTTCCAACGTTATTTTGACGTCACCCAGTACGACGCCGGTGTTTGAACAGACGTCAAAGGTCGAAAATATCGGACGTTAAAAGGCTCTTTTATGTTAGCGTTCGAAGACAAAGGATTCGGAAACCATATTAACAAAGGTTCTATCAAGTTGGTATGATGTACCAACATGACCCATCGGTGTTTACTGTCGGTTCATATTGTTGTGGCCGCTCGGCCATCTGCCTATACTATACAATATCATTTTTCTCATCTCCATTCCTCTCTTCCTTTCTGTTCACATCGATAACTTTTATCCACACTCTTTTTTTTTTTCATTCACTATAATATTTTTTTTTTCATTTGTATTTTATTTTGTTGAAGATAAAAGCTTCACGCAATAAACTTTTTTCTTAAAATATGTCATTGCCGACACAAATTAAATTTGTATTAAAATTATATTTTATTTAGCTTCACCTAAACCAACACTAAATTAAATAAATTCTAAAATAAAAAGACATCAAAAAGTTCAATTCAAAATTTAATGATAAATTAGCGTTATCTTAAAAAAGTGATATAATAAATTAATGATTGTGTCGCACGCACATACAATACAATGAAAACCTGAAATCTATGTATCGTTTTAGTTTGTTGTAAAAACATGGTTAGTATGGTTGTTTTAACCGAAACCCAATAAAAGTATGAAAATTTGGTGACCAAGTATTAATGTAACTTCTCTAAAATATCACTTGATAGAAAAAGAGTATCTAAATTAGAGTAAACACCTATAATTTGAAGTGAATCTAAGGTGGACTCAAAGGATAAAGAAAGATAAAACATTTGTTCTAGGCCTAAAAAAATAAGGTCTAATTTTTTTAATATTAATAAATTAATTATAAAATTATATCTAAGAAAAAAAGTCTAAATAATATTTTTAGTACGAATATATCTCTACTAAATTAATTAAAAAAGTATGTTTAAAATAAATAAAAAGTCCTTCATACAAAAATTGGTACTAATATTCCTCTATTAAATTAATTATAAATTTATGTTTGAGAATAAAATTAATTAAATTATTATTAGTGTTTGTTATTCTTTATTGCGGTTAAAAGTAATATTTAATCAGTCAAAACTTTTTTTTAATAAATTATAAATTTGTTTAGAAAAAAAATATTAGTTATTCTTTGTTCTTTTATAGTCAATTTTGATTCTATTTTTTTCTTTTATCGTTTAGTGGCTTAAATTTTGATTCTATTTTTTTCTTTCTTTCTCTATGTGACTTTAATTTTGATGCAATTTTCTTCTTTGATCTATATGTGATTTCAATTTTTTATTCTATTTTCTTCTTTTAACTCTATGTGACTTCAATTTTAATTCTATTTTTTTCTTTTACTTTACCGTGATTTCAATTTTGATTTTATTTTCTTCTTTTATCTGTCTATGGCTTTTCATATACTAATTTCCGTCCTTGCATCTTGTCGTTTTTTCTTCTATTCTAGAATTCTTCTTTTAGGTATTTTAACATATTTCATTCCTTGAATCTCATGTTGTTCATATGTACCAATCATTTTATTTCATTACAAGAAAATCTTTCATTAACCACCGATTTTAGTGATAAATTTTTTTTAATTACTATAGTGATCAATTTGAATATCAATTTATAAAATAAAAGATTATTGGTTACTAAGAGTCATTATTATGAATAATAAATCATAATTGGTCACTAAATTGGTCACTAATTAATTACAAACTAATTTCTTTGGTAAAAAAAACCTTGGTAGCTAATGTTCAGTGACCAATTTCATTTTGTAGTCAAAATCTTGGTAGCTAAATTTTAGAAACCAATTTCGAAATCAATTACAATTTTTTATTCATAAAAGTGACTATTTTAGTAACCAATAATTTATTATTCTCTAATTTGGTATCTAATTTAGTCGTTATAGTGACTAACAATTTTTTTACACTAAAATTTGTTGTTAATAATCGATTTTCATGTAGTGTTATCATTTTTGGTTAGTATGTTTTTCTTTCTATTTGTGTTAATATTGTTTTTATTTAATTTATTGAATTTGTATTATGCTTAGAAATGTGTTTGTTTTGTCTATTGTTAAGGTTTAGGATTCTAGTTGAAAAACAATAATTTGAAAACAAATTTATTTATTAATGATTAGTCTCAAAATAAACATTTTAATATTTAAGAAAAAAATTAAGACTTTAGAAAGAGAAAGAGACTTGAAAGTTTAAGAAACTACAAATCTACGACCGAGTTTACTTTCTTGAAAATCACAACTAAGTTTTATTTGTTTTAACTCATTTTTTTACATATATATATATATATATATATATATATATATATATATATATATATATATATATATCTGTGTGTGTGTGTGTGCGTGTATGCGTGTGTGTGTGTGCGTGCGTACTTTCTTGAAAATCATAACTAAGTTTTATTTGTTTTAACTCATTATATATATATATATATATATATATATATATATATATATATATATGTGTGTGTGTGTGTGTGTGTGTGTGTACGTGTGTGCGTGCGTGAGTGCGTGCGTGCGTGAGTGCGTGCGTGAGTGCGTGCGTGCGTGAGTGCGTGCGTGAGTGCGTGTGTGCGTGAGTGCGTGTATGCGTGTGTGTAGAAAATTCAAATAAAGGTATTCAAAATCTATAAGAAGAGATAATTTGAGGCTTTAACTACATCACGGAAATGAACTATGAATAAATTTATAAAAATATATAAGAAAAATGAATTAGAAGATACAAATGGGTGCTATTTGAATAAAAAGATAATAACAATATAGATATAAGTGAAAACAACAATAAAGAGTAGGTAATGATAAAGATAAATCTGATTCCCAAACTCATGATAATGATTTAAAATACATACAAATTATTAAATAAAATTAATTTTGACAATTTAATAAATATTTTTGTATAAGTTCAAAAATGGTCTCATTCTTAAGTTTGTATAGGTCTCTCAAACCTTTGAACCGTTACAATCAAACCTTTGAACCGTTACAATAAAACACATATGATAGTAATATTTATTATTTATTGTTTATCTTATTTAAAACTTTATATATATATATATATATATATATAATATAATATAATATAATATAATATGATAATAAGTAAGCATTTGTTTGTACATTTTTTTCTATCGTGCTCTAAAATACGAAGCTAGGTTAGAAAAATTCGGCTGACGATGCAACCATGCATGTGCTTCTTGAAGTCATTGCCTCAAAAAGTTTATATTAGTCATAAGAACAGCTGTTTATCATGTGTCCACGTTTACACAAAGGTACGACAAAATTTTGGTAAGATTATGAATAAAAAAAAAAAGTTAAGCACATGATTATCATGATTTTGAAATAAATAAACAAAAGTACTACTAAGAAGTATGGCTTAAAACAAACATGCTAACAAAAGCATGATTCGGAAAAGAAAACGTGTTTAAAGAAATGATTATAAAAATAAAATAAAATCTTCAACGCTGTATAAATAATTATTTTATCATCAAAATGTTCTAAAATTCGGAATCATTAAAATATTCATAAATTTTCCATTGTTATAGCTGGAATAAACCATACTGATTTTAATGCACAAGTAATAGAATCTATATTTCTTATCAATTTTTTATTAAAAATTTATTATAGAAAGTATATGTAAATTTTGTTATAAATAATAATTTGTAAAAAATTGCTATAAATCTTTTTCTAAAATATTTTGCACAAACACTATTAGACTTTATCATATTTTATGAGAATTTTCTAAAAATTTGATATATAATTTGACAACTAATTTTTTAGTAGATAGTTATTTTTTATAAGATTATAAAATTTGTATATATTTCTTACAATTTTTTTTATACAAAATATTTTATAAAACAATTGGTTGTAATTTCATGCAAATTATTTTTCATAACATAATTGTAAATATTTTTTAAAAAAGATTTTCAAAACACAAAATTGACCGGAAGTGTACATTTTTTAGTAGTGAAAATATTTTTTATAGACAATTTTATAGAAAATACTTGCAAATTTTATAATTTTGTAAGAAATAATTATTCATAAAAATATTATCTGCTAATTAAAATTTTCAGAAAAATAAAAAATAAATTATTTTTGCAAATTTTTAACATAAATTTGTAAGAAAAATCTATGAAAAATTTTAGTTGTGATGGTTTCTTTATATAAATGGGTAAATTTTGAAAAGATTACTACACGTAAATGTGTTTGAAAACACAATTTTAAATTGAAAATGAAAAATCATACTGATAAATATATCAGTAAAATCATCTTACTTTTTTAATTGTAGTTGTGTTTTAAAGTACAATTTTCTTACTTATTTAGAAATTGTGCTTCCTGCTTTATTTTTTATTATTTAATAATATTTGTTTTCAAAAACTGTGTTTCTAATACGAGGAATGAAGTTCATTCAAACATTTTAGATGTTATTCTTTTCTTCAAAATCAATTTAAAGAGATATATTTTTTTAATAAAGCTTCATGATGCTCAGATTGCAATTTTACTGTACTAACGTCCCGACTTCCCTGAATTTCTATACAAATTTATTATTCCTTGTGTGTTAAATTCTGGAGGACTAAAGGAAATGTCTTTTGGGATACGTTATGTTATCTACTTACCTTGACTGATTCAACTTTTATTAACTGTTATCCCGATCACTATATGTACACCTTTATCAAAGTAACCAAATTTTACACAATTCATTTGGTTGAGTTGTACATTAAGGAGAGAATAAGATGGTGTGAAGTGCTAACTAGCATGTTTTAGATTGAGGTCGAATGTTATCTTTATATTTTGGTAAAATCTTACTAGAGGTAATGGAGAGCATATGGAATATGAGTTCAATGTATTAACTATAAAGGGTTGGTCAGGCATAAAGGATTATTCAAGCTTTAGAATTAAATTTGAGAAGTTGCCTTTGGGAGTGGTGGCTAGGCCAATCTTACACTAATGAACATGATATCACTTAGCACCAAGACAAAGTTTTCAATTATTCAGTTAAGGTGTTGGGAACAGTAGGTCAGAAAGTCTAGGTGGTTGTTGTACATGAGAAAATGAGAAGAGTATAAACTTCCATCTACCTGATGAGTGAATTTTTTAGAACGAAAATTTAACTTGTTGCAAAGAATGTAAAGACCTAGAAAATGGTATTTTATAATTGATAGTGGTTTAAAAATAATGAAATTCAATTATTTTAATATTAAAAGGATTTAGTATAAATAATTTTGTTATAAACGAGTTTCATTATTTTAAAATACACTATCACTCTAAAAACCAATTTTCTAGAGTTCTCTGACTTTTCTCTAGGAGTTCTCCTTCTTTGTTCATTTGTTTGAAGATATGAAACCGTTGGAGTGATCCTTGCAGTGAGCTCTTCGATTTGGAATAATCAAATTCTTTGTTCCTGTAAGTTAGTTTTTTGTCCCTTTTTTCTCTATCCAATCTATTTTGTCTTTGCATGCTGTCCTTTTTGGTTGCATGTGTCGTTTAACTCACCAATACATGTCTTTGCTTATCAATGATCATAATGGTATGTGTCCTGATTGTTCTTGTGATTTTTTACTGGTAGATAAAGCATCCAGTGCAGTTAGAGGAGTTTTGGCATTCTTGGAGCTATTTGGACTGTCTTTCAAAGGTGAAGGAGACTAAATCTTTACTTTGATGAAACACTTGTTTTGTGGTTATTGTTGATTTAAGTTGAGTGTTGTGAAATCTTAAGTTAGAATTTTTGCTTGGATAGGCTTGTAATAATGTTTTAGATTTTGTTGCATTTGTGATATTGTTACAAATCATGTATGATAGAATTAAATTGTGAAATTTCTATTTTTGTGCATTGAACTGTGATGTGAAGAAGAGTTATGAATTGGTATGAAATTGCCTCTATGAGATTTGATTTAAGTAATTTGATATTGGTTGAGCTAAGACCCACAAATTTTATGAACTTTGAAATACCGTGAATTAGCTCAAGCAACGTCAAATTACACAAATGAAAATCAAAAGGGGATTTTCCACGAACTGAGATGGCATTGGGCGCCACTGAGACAATAATTTCTCTAGAATGTTTATTGTTGGGTAAGAGTTTTTCTCGATAGGGGACTTGCAAGTCAGAGAGCTCATTGAGTTGGTGTCTTTGGGCACCAATCAGTATCGCTAGGCGCTATAAAATGAAAATAAATCCTAAGAGCTATAGGGACTTCTTTGTTTGAGTTGCGTTGGGCGGCAATGAGTGATGTTGGGCAGTGGTAGGGTGTGTAAGACCCAGGAAAATTAAATAAATAAATAAATATTTATTTAATATAAATGCTGGTAAAGAGATCTTTATAACATTTAATGCAGGAAGTTATGATAAGGAATAGTACTAGCTCAAGTGGTTGAGAATACTTGGCTAGTATGAAAGAACTTGGGTTCGAGTCTTGTGTATGTCATAGGTTTGTGTTTCGTGCTTTAATATGTGATTATTTGATTGTATGTTTAATATGTGATTGTTTGATTGTATGTCGTATGAAATGTATATGAACCTTTGATCCTTTCAATTTTCTAGATTTCTTTTTGTGTTTATGGAAATTTTCCAGAAACCGCTTAACTACCTTGAAGGCCCGCCAGACGACTTATGTGAGTGGTAGTCAAATTCTAGATTTCTGCCAGAAATTGCTTGAGGGCATGAATTGGCTGCCAGGTGATACAACCTAAAGAACACAGTTTCTGAGTTTTAGGGCATGAACCATCCGGCAATGATGAACACCCGCTAGGCGACACGAGCATAATTGTCTTGTTTTTTGGTTTTTTTTAGTTATGGGCCATTCTGTTTGGGGGAAAATGGATATTTATCTGTTGGTGGAATGTTAGATGTTATTAATTGTTGAATTATGTCGTGGTTTAAGGTAATTGGACATATAATTGTATGTATGCCTGTTAGGGTTTGGAAAATTAGGGATTCTAAGCTTAGGGGTTAATTGATGTATGACATGCGTTGGGGATCTGCTTGTTGGAGTTTAAACTAATATTAAGTAATGTTGGGGTATGGATTGCCTGTTGATTTGTGGAGATGGACAAAGAGGATGAGTTTGGGAAATTGTGGATTTTTTATAGGTGCAAGGGAATTATGGGTTTTACCCAAAATTGCATGCACCGTGTGACGACACCTAGTTTGGTGTTAGGCGCCAACGCAACAATGATGGCAGTGAGTGTTGTGTGATGCGAAGGATTGCGGAATTGGGATTATGTGGATGATTAACTTAGTTTAGGCAGAGAATTGGTATAATAGATAAAGTATACAAGGGTGGTAAGCTACTACTTGGAAGGGAGGATAAATGAGGTTAAACTTGATTGTACTTTAAGGTTTTGGGTTGATCACATGCTGAGAGTGGTTTAATAGGGAAACACTTGGCTATCCATATAATGACTTGGATGTTAGAAGATATTGTTTGGTATAAGATTTGGGTTTGGGGAACATCAGGTATAAATTGATTACTAATTTAGAGTCTTTTGGAGTAGAATTGGTTTGTGGTCAAATTCAAGAGTGGTAGGTTTCTAAATTGTGAAGGTATACATACATACATACATATATATATATATATATATATATATATATATATATATATATATATATATATATATATATATATATATATATATTGGTATAGTTCTATAAATGCATAACTGAGGTTTGAGTTCTATGGTGGTGCCATGGAGTGCCATTAAATTGTTCTGGATTGTGTGTAAGGTGTTTAGGTTCGTGGGAACCTATCTTAAAGTGCAAAATCCAGTAGCATTGACACTACTGGTGTGGCGCTTGGTGATACGGGGTGAGCCGCCAGACGATAGGAGGAACCGAGGAAGCTTTGGAACGCATAACGCTTGGTGGTAGGATGGTTCCGCTAGGCGATAACGGCCAAAACAGTGGCCACTAGAACACATAGCACTTTGCGGTAAGGATGGTCCCGCCAGGTGATACCTATAGAACTAGAGACTTCTGGGGTGTGTGGCACCTGACGGCATGTGATTTTTGCCAGGCGGTCTGCAACGTAATTTCACTTGGCGGCGCTTTGGTAGCGCTAGGTGATAGTGCAAGGGAAAGAGGTTGTTCCATTTGAATTGTGCATGGTCTATATCACTTTGGATGATAACTTGAATATGGAACTTACTGAGACATTCCTTGAGTTGTGGCTTGGAATGGAGGGTAAATATGTGGCGATCCTGAGTAGTGGCCTAGTGATATTGGAAAACCGGTGTGAGTATGTGAGTTGTAGCTCATATGGGTTGGCTCCAGTTGATTGGCAATCATGGGTAGTGGCTAGTGATGTGTGAATCTTGTGTTGAGAATATGAATTGTGGTTCGTATTGGGGAATTTCACCTAGCGTTACGGATGGTGGTTCGTAATATGATAATTCTACACGTGTATGTACCAGTGGTTGTTTGTAGAGGTGGGACCACGAGTTGTAGCTTATGGCAGCAAGGGTTATGTTAAGGTCATCATCAGAGTAGGTAGAACATGGATGTGCGTTGTGGTGGCCATGATTTCTAGTATTAGGGAGTGGTGGTTCTCCGACATGGGTGTGTTTACATTATGATGTTGTTATGTGTTTATTCTATTAGCTCACTCTATTTGTTTGTGTTTGGTGATTGTCGTATGACTCGTTACACAAGAGCAAAAAATGTTTTAGGTGGAGTTGGTGACACATAGAGCCGGATAGGGGCTAGCATGAAGAACTTTTCTATATTTACTATTTTGTATACAATTATTTATAATCAGTTATTTGATTTTGTAAACGTGGAGTTTAACTTATGGATTTTGAGTTATGGCACATTAATAAAATTTTAAAGGCTTAAATATACATTTGGTCCCTATTTTTGTTGTTTTTATTCAATTTGGTCCCCATTTTTGTTTTGTGTTCAATTAAGTTCTCATTTTCGTCAAATTTTGTTCAATTTGGTCATTTTCACTAACGGTGTTTAAATAGTTAACGTTTTTGAACCGCACATGCCACATGCCAGCTCCTGATTTTTTGAATTTATTTTTATTTTTTTAAATTTTTTTATTTTTTTAATCTTTAAAAACTTTTTAATTTCAAAAAAATTGTCCACGTGTCAAGTCACAATTGTGCCATGTGTCAATACTAGTGCCACGTGTCATTTTGTGGTTGTATTACTTTTTTTGTTCAATTTAGTTTCTATATTCGTTATTTTTGTTTAATTTAGTAACAAACAAAACGAATATCAGGACTAAATTGAACAAAAAAAAGTAATACAACCACAAACTGACACGTGACACTAGCATTGACACGTGACACAATTGTGACTTGACACGTGAACAAATGTTTTGAAATTAATAAAATTTAAAAAATTAAAAAAATTTAAAAATTAAAATTAAAAAACAGAAGCTGACACGTGGAATGTACTGTTCAAAAACGTTAAATATTTAAACACTCTTAATGAAAAGGACCAAATTGACCAAAATTTGACGAAAATGAGAACCTAATGGAACACAAAACGAAAATGGGGACTAAATTGAATAAAAACAACAACAATAGGGGTTAAATGTATATTAAAATAGAGGTTTTCTTAATTGCTGAGTTAATTTTACTTATATTTTACTTCTCTTTTAAATTAGTAATTTTCGGCCAAGATGTTACAGGTTTACTTTAAATATGTTTTATAAACTTCATATTGGTTTAGGTTGAGGTATATATGTGTATAAATGTTTGTGTATTGATGCTATGGATGACTGAAATATTTCAAGTTATAGATTAAGATAATGAATGGATTTTCAAGGAGGAAAATCCTTGTGAATTATGTGTTTCTTGGGGTATTCACTAAAGTAGGGACACAAAATTGAAGTTATTTTGAGACTCTACTAGTCATTCATACTCGTATAGAGGAGGATGGATTAGGCGATGAGAGTAGCTATAATGTCCCTACTGGAAATTACTTGAATAAAAGAAACAAATTATATTTGAAATTCAAACGTCATGGTTTATTATTCCCAATTGTGGGAAAATTTAAATTTCATACAACGCTCTTCAAATCGAAATTAACAAAATCCACAAAAAACCATAATTGTTATACAAATTCCCAAAAATAACTGAATGAAAACTAAAATCGTAGATAACCACAATCAAAATCCCAAGCTAGCCCTCTCTCCGTCTCTAGGCATCACCAACATCACTAGGAATATCATCTGCATCCGTGTGACAAATCACATGATCATCGCCAAACACAAACAAAAAGGGTGAGCTCATAAACAAATAAATATATAATTTGATAAAATAAAGATTCACCAAAACTACTTTATTTTAGTTAATTCTTGGCCAAGAACCTTACTGCCCCAAGGTTTTCCAACATACAAGTCACACAATTACTTGACCATGGACCCATGATATAACATGTTCCCACAAATCTGCCTGCTCGTAGTCTTGCCTCTACGAATCTCCCCGCTTGTAGTCCAACTCTACGGACCTTCCCACCCGTGGTCCAACTCTATGGACCTCCCCATCCGGAGTCCAACACACGTGATCCAACAGCTACGAACCTCCCCATTAGCAGCAGCACTCAAGTATGAACATAAAGCATACAAACCTCATCGCTCATATTATCATGTGTTCACCACTAGCCATGAACCTACCCGCTCATGACACAATCAAGCTTCTCCTGGTCCAAGTCAAACATCACACCATACAAAATGCAATTAAGAAAAGTTTACTACCTTCAGTGCTATTGCATGGCGTTGCCTAAGCGCTGCCAAGCGATATCCCTGTGCAGATTGCCTGGCGGAATGCTCTCGCCACCAGGTGCTAGGCTGCATCCAGACCCACTGTTCTAGAGGCTATCACCTGGCGGGTTACACCTCACCGGTAGACATCCTTGATAATCCTATTGCTTGGCGACCACTCCTATGCTGCCAAGCACTATAGCAGTAGCATACCAACTATTATTTTAGCCACCAAAACAACTTTTAACTTAACCCAAATTCATCTAAATACAATAACATACTACGCACACTGATTTCCTAACTCCAGCCCTAGAGTCACATCTCATACACTTCAAAATCTTATATATCTACAAGCACAAGTTTATCCACTTAATTCAAGCTCCACTATGCAGTTAGACATCACCAAGTCATTACCATATATCACACCCAACAAAAACAATTCATACCTCATGTTCTACTTGCATGTTCAGTTATTTTACAATATCTAAATTTACTCACTTTCTGGCATCTCTATCAATCCTTCACTAAGATGTCCAAGGTTACAAAATTCCATACACTAAGATACTACCTTATGGCCCATAATATGCATCAATCTCAAGTATTTTAATATATGCTTCACAATTCAACATTATGCCAATCTTTAGTTTAAATTACTGTTGGAAACTCATTTCCTTACTTTACTGAATTATCCATCCTATACTCCAATAATCTGTCCACACACATATAATTAAACTAACTTCATTCTCATGCAATTAACACCTAATCTTAAGGTGAATACTCATGGTTATGGGAAAGAACATAAAAAAATTAGTAGATGTAAATTACCACCTCTAATGACCACAACACATTGTTCCAATACCAACATGCTCAATTTCTTCGTTCTAGATTTCCCTCTGCCTCAAGTTACTCCATGACTCCCCCTTACAACCCGTCCAATTAAATCACTACACTGAAACTGCCCATTGTTCGTCGCCTGGCGGCAAGCAGGGTGCCGCTAGGGGTTATGTCAATACCTGGGTGGAAACCCAAATTTTTCACACCTGTGAGTAACTCAATTTTCCCCAAAAATCGTACCCACTGTCCAAATGCATTAGAAATACACAAATTCACAATTCTACATGTGTACACATCCAATAGTACATACAATGGCAACATAACGTGACTGAACCTGATTTCCAAATTCACTCCCCAACCCTAACATGAACTCTTCATGTAGGCAACCCCAATTAAATCGCCATAAAATCAACATAGCAACTATGAACATAAATTTTATAGCATTAAGCATTCAAACACTTAATAAAACTTCACAAAAAACTCAAAGCATCAAAATTTCACCACAAACATGCCTAGAACAAAACAGACGCCATCGCGTCGCCTGGCGGATACTCTTCGCCGCCAAGCGGTTCATAGTAGAACCCAGAAATATGGGTCAAAAGGGGATAAGTCGTCTGGCGAGCCTTTAATTCTGCCAGGCGGTTTCTAGGCAGAACTTAGAAACTTACAAAAAACATGAAACAAATGACATTTTATGCATTTGAACATTTCAAGGCACAACACATCACATACGAATAAAACATGAAGGAGTAGCTCACCTTACATGGATTCTCCTGCTCCAAACGCACTTCGATTATTCGTCTTCGCAAGACTTGGCTTCTAATTTGCCTCTACCAACCCAAAATAGCCTTCTCTTATCCCCTTAGACCAGACTTTTTCAGACCCAAATCCAACTCACACTATTATGCTATTTCCTCTCCTAATTCCTACCTTTTTCCTCCTTTAACTAATTAAATTAACAACTGATTCAACCGATACATGTTTCATGATAATTCTTACTCATCTAAGAATATAATACCATGTCCCATGGTCAAACATATTATTAAAAAAAATAAACAATTAAAGGAACACACAATTAGCATCAATTAGGACTCAAATCCAAGTCCTTTAATAATAACCCAACACTCTCAACCATTTGAGCTAGTATTGTTCATTGTCATAATTGCTCGCATTAAATGTCATAATTATTCCATTACCCGCATTTATATTAAATAATTAATTATTTAATTTTCTTGTGTCTTATAGTAGTAAAAGGACATTGTCTAAAGAACAATAGTTCTTATGACAAAAAGGATTAACTTAGTTGGGTGGAATATTGTCCATCACAAGTGCACGATTTCCAAGATGTCCGACATCGTTGCATTTTATTCGAATGATTAAGTCTAGAAAAGTTATTATTGATGTGGCTTGTGTTTCAAAACTATTTATGTTGCTTAATTTGTCAATACTACATGTTTTAATTGATATATGATCAATCTTTTGTATATTAGCTTATCCTCTCTTCTTTATTAGTCTATTTTGTATTTGTGTTCTTCTTTTTGCAATGATCACCTTATCATTGTGAACAAATGAATATACAAGTTTAGAGTTTTCCTTTGAGAGATGATAAGTAAGCTATCAGATTTTGTTAAGTACATTTTTAGAATAGAACCCTAGTTTAGATGCTTGGTGTGTACATGTCTTATATTATTATAGTCATATCTGTTAGATGACTAGATTGATATGAGATATACCTTGGATAACTTATTTTCTGAATATTTGTACTGAAATGTTTTATTTTAGTAGTATTATACTATTAAAATGAGATATCATAAGTGTAGATAAAAGATATAAATGTGAGAAAATGTATGAATGTGAATAAAAAAAAAGAGTGTAATTATATATATATATATATAAGTGAGAAAAAAAAAATATATATATATATATATAGGGTTAAGTATGTTTTTAGTCCCTGAATTTTGATCCAAAACTAAAATTCGTCCCTGGCCAAAACTTTGATAAATTTTGGTCCCTAAACTTTAAAAAATGAATGAATATAGTCCTTTTAACTCAATTTTGTTAACTTTTTTTTAGATTTTGAATGGATTTCTCAGTAAATATTGGGTCGAGAATGTGTCAAACGGCATAAACAACTCCGATATTAACATGAAACACATTCGACATGTTGAAAAAAGTCAACGTAATTGAGTTAAAAGGACTATATTCATTCATTTTTAAAGTTTAGGGACCAAAATTTATCAAAGTTTCGACCAAGGACGAATTCCAATTTTTGACCAAAGTTCAAAGACTAAAAAGATACTTAATCCATATATATATATATATATATATATATATATATATATATATATATATATATATAAGTGAGAAAATAAAATCGTGGGTGAGGACATTTATGATATTTAAATCTCGTGCTTTATAATTAAAATGATCTATAATATATATATATATATATATATATATATATATATATATATATATATATATATATATATATATAATTTAAATAAATATAAATATTAAAAATAAATAATAAATAAAATTAACATTTGTTAAATAAAAAAACTAACTTATTTATTTTTAATATTTTTATTTAGTTAGTATTCACGATTAACTTTAATAAATAAAATATTAAAAGTAAATAAAGTTAACTCTCATATTTCTTTTTTAGTTAGCATTCGTGAAGACAACATTAATTTAAAGAAATAAAATATATTAAAAATAAATAAAGTTAGAATTTGTTAAAACAACACGAATATAAATATTTATAATAAAAAAAAATTATAAACAATTTTACATTTTTTAAGGTTTTTTACATATTCAATGTATTTTATTTTATTAGAGTTGGTTAGACCGATAGCAATAACATCGCAATTTGACCGACACCGACGTTAAGTTAAATGAATTTTCTAGTAGTGAGCTATTTGCACATATTCTATATTCTATTTACTGTGAAATCTTTTACAACAAATATAAAATTTCTTTGTTTAAACATTTGGTTGATTATTTAACTACTATAAGATTCTCTAACCTTGTGTTTGGATGGAGCATTTCAACAATGCTCAGAAATTGAAATGTTTTGCATTTGAATTGCTTGCAATTAAATTTCCTTCATTTTCTAAATAACTTGTTTGGATAAAGAAATTAAAATACCTTACATTTCAATTTCTTGTTTGGAAAAAATAATTGAATTTGGAAACGGGTTCGACGATCCAGATGGACCGAGCTGACCCACCCGACTACCCAACCGAATTGGTATGACCCGACGACGCACACGAGCCGGGCCGGCCGGAAAACCTAGACAGGTTGGGTCGACCCGATGATCCAGACAAGCTTGACGGCTCATACCTACCGGTCATGCCTGTCAAGTTCATCAATCTGGCCTGACACGACCCAACCTAACTCGGCCTGTCTGGGTCATTGGCCCGGCTTGGCCCCATTAGGTCATCAAATCGACTAAACTCATTTGGGTTGTCGGGCCCGTTTGTGTCATCGAACTCAACCCAACCTAGTTCGTCTGGGTCGTTGGGCCAGCTCGACACATCTTAGTCATTAGGCTCGCCCGGACGGTGTGGGTTGTCAAGCTTGACCAACCTGTTTGAGTTGTCAAGCCCGCCCAACCCGTATGTGTCATCAGGTCACCCGATCCGTCTAGGTCTTTGGGCCCGCTCGACCCGTCTGGGTTGTTGGGCCTACTTGACCCGTTTGTGTCGTCAAGTTAGTTTGATCCGTCTGGATCGTATGGCCAGCCCAGTATGTCATGGTTGTGAGGTTGAGTGAGAAGAATTTCAAATTCCACATTTTTTAAGGATATTTGAATTTCTTCTAATTTAGATAATTGAAATACTTCAAAAAAATGCATGCATTTTAAATGCTTTTTAATTTCTCTATCCAAACAAAGTATTTCATTACAAAGAATTTCAAATTCTTCAAATAAATGAATCACCCTCTTGAATTGTCTCATCCAAACACACCCTAAGAGATAATGAAAGAGAGGAGAATATAAAGTGACCATGGAGCCACTAGAATTTATTCTATCATATAGAAGTTTTAAAATTTTGAATCATGAAAATATACTATATTAAATAAACTTGTAGCTTTGTGCATAATATTTTATTATATAAATGACTTTAAATTTAAAGTATATATATATATATATATATATATATATATATATATATATATATATATATATATATATATAATATTCGTATTTCTTTAAATATAGACTAAGTCAATCAATTAATACATCTGGTTTTTCTAAATTTAGTTTTAATGTATACTAGTGTTTTGATGGAGGCTTCCTAATAATTGTGTTTTCTATTCGTTTTATACTTATTATATAAACCCTTTTTTTAGTATTCCATCATGTTAAGATCCCTTATTTTATAATAATGTCAACATGTTAATCTTTTATTATATTAGACCGATACTAATAATTATGTTTTCTATTCGTTTATACTTATTTTATACTATTTTTTTAATACTCTATCATTTAGTTTTTTACTACTCCCTAACTAATAATTCAGTTTTTATGTATACTTATTTTATATATATAATTATGATTTATTTTTAATTAACTTTTAAAAGTTATCTTTTGCTAGAGAACTAAAGTAGTAAGATTCATATAAGTCGTTTAAAAGGAATTATTTATAAGCTAATAAGATATATTTTTTGGTAGTGTTTTATTTCTTTGTCATAATCCAAAATAATAAAAATAGTGTTAATTATTTATTCATTGACAAAATTATTATATATATATATATATATATATATATATATATATATATATATATGGTTTTGTATTAACATATTTGAGTTGAATATAATTTTATCGTATAAGTTTTTTTAATCGACAATTGTTAGTTGTTAGTGAAGGGAGTTGAACTCAACTTTTCACATCTCTTTTTCAACGTTCAAACTTAACCTATTATTTGTAAATATTAGAATAAGAGTTGAATTCACGACCTTTTTCATCTTTTCTATAGAACATTTGGGATGTTCCATACCTTTTATGGAAAGAAGATTCAAATACCCCAAGGATAGAAATATAAAAAACGTATAAGCTCTCTTATGATAAAGACCTACAAAAGTTAGACCTTTTAGATTTCTTCCTTTAATGTGAACCAGTACATCATTTAAGTTTTGCCGCTTCCATTCGTGCTACACTATTATAATCATCTTTTTGGTGTATTACCAAAGATCACATTTTGACTAACCTATCAATTGTTTCTCGTCATGTATTGTTTATATCCTATGAAGTGTTGATGTTTGGTTAGTCATGTTTTCGTCCGATTGGCTTTCAATGCAAAATTTTCGTTTGTTTGCTAGATATCATATAGATGTTCCCACTAAAAGAATAATTAAATAAAAAATAATTAGTCACAATATTAGTTAATTAAAAATTATTTTGTAAATTAAAAATTATTGATATCTGAAATAATTTTCATTATGAATAAAAAAATTAATTACTAAAGAATTTTAGGTTAATTTAGTCTCTAATTTTAAATTAAAACTAATTTAAAATTAGTAATAGAAATTAGTTAAAACTGTAGGAATTGATGACGGATTATTTTGGTCACAAAAAATTGATTTCAATATAATGATTTTCCAGTAGTTTCTCGACTATTGCGAGGGGAGTTAGTTTTAAGATAATTATATTGCAATCCATTCTGGCTTGAAGTTGTATTTATCTGTAATGGATATAATCTCTGCAAATCTTACTGAAGTTATTAGAAGGTGAAGAGAATATAGCAAGATGGTTCTTTTTTCAATCATACTGTATTCAGCATCCTTCCAGGTATATCATTATATAATTATTGATGTAAGGGTTAAATATGTTTTTGGTCCCTCAAGTTTCAGTGAATTTTGGAATTAGTCCCTCATCAAAACTTTATACCAATTTAGTCCTTCATCTTTCAAAATGCGTGAATTTAGTCCTTTTAACCAAATTTTGTTAAGTTTATTTGACGTTTTAAGCGCATTTCATGATAGTATTTAAGTTAACATTGAAGCAAAAATGTGTCAAACAGTGTAAATAATTTAAATACTATCATGAAATGCACTTGAAACGTCAGATAAACTTAACAAAATTTGGTTAAAAGGACTAAATTCACGCATTTTGAAAGATGAAGGACTAAATTGATCAAAAGTTTTGATAAGGGACTAATTCCAAATTTCGTTGAAACTTGAGGGACCAAAAACATATTTAACCCTTGATGTAATTAATGAATTTGATGATACATTAGTTAGATATTTATGTACCTGTGTCTATGGTTATTAAAACAAGTACTGGGATCGGTAATCTATTCTAGTAAAACTTTAGTTGATAAAAGTACTAGATATTGACAGAAGACATACATTTCATTTAGAGGCGACAGAAATAAATGAGTTTAATTAGTAATCCCGAGTCTAATATGAATTTTAAGAGAGTGATACTGAATGTAAATTCCTATTTGTCAATGTTTTATGATGAAATCTTAGTTAAGACTAAGTATAATTGTGCTGAGGATGCAACCATGTGCTTCTTGAAGTCATTGCCTCAAGAACATATTATTAGTTATCATAACAGCTGTTTATTTCGTGCCCTCGTTCAGAAAACAAGTACGACAAAATTCTGTAACTAAGATTATGAATAGAAAAAAAAAGAGAAGAAGCTAAGCACATATATATAATTAAGCTTGAATTTTAGAAAACGTGCATGTTATCATGAATCTAAAATAAATAGATGAAAGTATATTAAGAAGTATGATTTAAGTCAAACAACAAAAAAATGCAAAGAAAATTATGATTGGGAAGGAAAACGTGTTTAAAGAAATGATTATAAAAATAAAAATAAATCCTTTTACACTGTATAAATACTATAGTAGGCATCAAACATCTCGCAAAATATCTATCATATACCCACTTTCACTAAATCGTCTCTAAAGCAAGATAAGTGATAATCGAAAAAGTTCCAAATACTTAGCATCACAAAAGGCCTTTCCCAAGGATGGAACATTCCCCTTCTCTTTTTCTGTCAACTCTTCAAAGCCTTTGGTTGTTTGTGATCATTGTGCTAAAACCCCTGATACCTAGCTTGATTCAGAAATGGTCCAAGAAACAAAAACCAAAACTTCCACCAGGTCCCAAACCATGGCCTATGGTGGGCAACCTTCCTGAGATGTTTGCCAACAAACCTGTTCATCGATGGATACACAATCTCATGAAACAAATGAACACTGAGATTGCATGTATCCGCCTCGGAAATACCTATGTTATCCCAGTCACATGTCCCACCATTGCCAAACAGTTTTTGAGTGAACAAGATGCAATATTTGCATCAAGATATGTAAACACTTGCACTGATCTCGTTACTAGCGGACATGTAACCACAGTTTTAGTGCCATATGGGGACCAATGGAAGAAAATGAAGAAAATCTTAACCACTGCTTTGCTTTCTTCACACAAGCACCTATGGCTCCAGAACAGAAGGACTGAGGAAGCTGACAACCTTATGTTTTACGTTTACAACAAAAGCAAAAGTGTGAACAATGGTGTTGCTGGCCTTGTGAACATCAGAAGTGTTGCAAAGCATTATTGTGGCAATGTTATAAGGAAAATTCTTTTCAATAAGAGGTATTTTGGGAAGGGTAGGAAGGATGGAGGACCTGGTTTTGAGGAGGAAGAACATGTTGATTCCATCTTCATTTTACTTAAGTATGTTTATGCTTTTTCTATTTCTGATTTTATCCCACCCTTGAGGAGACTTGACTTGGATGGACACCAGAAGAAGGTGAGGGAAGCTTTGAATGTCATGAAGAAATATCATGATCCCATCGTTCAAGAAAGAGTTAAACAATGGAATGATACACCAAAGATGGATGAACAAGACTGGCTTGACATTTTGATCTCCTTGAAAGATGCCGACAATAAACCATTATTGACAATGGAAGAAATTAGTGCACAAATTGTGGTAACATTTCTCTTCTCTCTGTGTTTTCATGAGCAATGATTATTGTAAACACTAATCGTATTATCATGTTTCACTTCTCTATACTTCTTATTAATCGTATTATGGATTAATGATTGGAAATCCATACTTAATCTCCTTGCAGGAAGTATTGATGGCAGCAGTGGACAATCCATCAAATGCTTTTGAATGGGCACTAGCTGAAATGATAAACCAACCAAATTTGCTCCAACGAGCAATTGAAGAATTGGACAGTGTGGTGGGAAAAGAGAGGTTGGTTCAAGAATCAGATATACCAAAGCTTAACTTTGTAAAGGCCTGTGCAAGAGAAGCTTTTCGCCTTCATCCCTTGGCAGATTTTAATGTTCCCCATGTCTCAATGAGTGACACAACTGTAGGAAATTACTTCATTCCGAATGGTAGCCATGTATTGCTAAGTAGAAAAGGACTTGGAAGAAACCCAAAAGTGTGGAATGAACCCCTCAAGTTTAAACCAGAACGTCATCTTACGAGTGATAATGGGTCTAACGTAGTTTTGACAGAGCCAAATTTGAGGTTCATATCGTTTAGCACAGGAAGGCGTGGTTGTCCTGGAGTAATGCTTGGGACCACAATGACCGTGATGTTATTTGCTAGGTTGCTCCATGGCTTCACTTGGACTGCACCACCCAATGTTTCAAAAATAAACCTAGTTGAGTCCAATAATGAGATTAATCTCGCAGAGCCACTTATGGCAGTTGCTAAGCCCAGATTAGCACCACAATTATATCACCTTTAATTTAGCTCAAGAATTTAGTGAAGCAATAAATATTGTTCACAAATCAATGTGTTAAATATATGATTTGTCATATGTTATGAAGAACGACATATAAATGTTTTTCTGTTTTCTTTTTTCCTTTGTTATATATTCATGCCTCTTTGGTTTCTTTTGATTGTATTCTTTTTCAGTTTCAATAAAATCGTTTTTTTTTTCATTATTTCGTGTTTCTCTTCTTTGTTTCACAAGTTTTATTTCTTCTCTCTTGGAGTTTTGTTAAATTTCCTATGATTTGTGAAGATAATACTAAAGCACTTCTTTTAAAGAGTTTTGCTTCGTATATCTGATCCCTCATTTTCTTTCTTCGATCTTGGATTTTTTTTTTTTTATTCCTTTGCTTTCTTTTCATAAAATGAGAGAAGAATGGATTCAATCTTTTTCGCTTCACATTTTTCTTTATTTGCATCCTAACGAGAATTGATTGTTTTCCACTTGTTCCTTATTCTAACCATTATAGCTTATGGAGTAGCACTAATGCCAAATAGAGAAATAACAACTGACATATAGTCTGTTCAACTTCACTACTTCACCTATCTCCTTTGATTGCACTTCCACGGATTGAATACATATTAATGCTTTGACTACACTTCCACGGATTCAATACATATTAATGCATTGATTCAGTGTCACTGAAAAGGGCATGAGTCATTCTAAATCAATTCCTTGAATTTAGAAACCTAAAGACTTCAACCAAAGTGTTAATTCTTCAATTACTACTACGACCCTATCCTTTAAATGCAAGAATTGATTCAACTAAAACATTTAAATATGTTCCTAGATTAGATTTAGCAATTTAGACCGGGGCTCACTTAGCCTAATACGACCAAATTTCGTCCAGGGCTGATTAGGCCAAATACAAATAAATTTTGACAAAAGCCAACTTAACCGAATTTCGACCGTAGCCGACTAGGCTGAATACGACCAAATTTCGATTGTAACTAACTCGGACGAAACGGTCAAATTTGGGCTAGGGCCAACTCGACCGTAATCCACTCGACTGAATTCGGCCGAATGTGGTCAAATTTCATACAAGGCCGACTTCGTCGAATACAGCCAAATTTTGGGCCATGCTGACTCAATCGAATACGGTCAAATTTGAGTATCCATCTCAACCTTAAGCCTAACCCAACTAAATATTTAGATTGGAATTTTTGATTATTCATATTTGAAAATCTAGATTTAGAGAATGAATATTCAATCCATAAAACATATAAAATATAGATCGGATTAAAATTCAGATCCAATAAAATGGATTAATTTTTTAATAAAATGAATCTTAAATGGATTGATCGAAGAAGTGAATTGGATAAAAAAAATTGGATATTTTTGCCTACCCGTATTCCAGTATTCAAATGTATTAGATGCTCTTATTAGACATTAGATTTCATATTTAGTTTTCCAACTCCATATCATATTTTCTGATCAATATCATGCAAAATATTTAAGGACAAACGGAATCATTAACACCATATATATATATATATATATATATATATATATATATATATATATATATATATATATATATATTTAACATTTTCTTCAAATTAGTTTATTTAGTAGTTCTCTTTTTCTTCTTTTTTACTCTTTCTTAGTGACTTTTTTTCTTTTCTCTTAAGATGCACTTTGAGTTTTTGTGTTTCCATCTAAGGGTGACAAAACGGGTCATTATCCCGTTTTGGCCCGTTCCAACTTTGACTCATAAAAAATGAATTAGATTGGATTGGCTCAGCACCAAAAAATAGATCATAAATTGTGACTCGTAATATCCCAAGGCAACCCAACAAATTGGCAAGCTGGCTCGCCACTTATAAATAAATATTTAAGTCATATAAATATTTTTTAAGTTTTTAATTGATTGATTAATATTTTTAGTTAGATAAATTAAAATAATTATTAGATTTATATATTAAATATATTATTTTATACATTAATATTTTAATATAGTAACGACTTTAAATTTAAAGTATATATATATATATATATATATATATATATATATATATAATATTTAAATATAGACTTACGTCAATCAATTAGAATACATTTGGTTTTTCTAACTGTAGTTTTTCTGTATACTCATGTGTGTTTATTGAGGCTCGCTAATAATTGTGTTTGCTATTCCTTTTATACTTATTTTATATACTATTTTTTAATATTCCATCATGTTGAGATTCATTGATTAATAATAATATTAAAATTAGCAACCTAAGTTAGTGTTAAATGGCAAGAACATTTTCTATTTTTTTAAATTAATTTCTAATAACTATTTAAGCTATCCTATACCATGTAGTTTTGAAAGGAATTAAAGAACTCATAAACTTGAAAGAAAAAAATAGTTACATTATAGGATGACTAGAATAGAAACGCAATAAAAACAACGAAATTTAAATTCAGATCCAAACAGTTGTTGAAGAAATACGTATAGGATAGGGATAAGAAGAAGTACTACGAAAATTAGATTCTACATGTAATCCAAAATTAGCTAATGTGTCCACACATGTGTGTTGCATGTATTACCTCATAAGTCATTGCCTCACAAAACGTTTTATTAGTTGTAATAACAGCTGTTTCTTTTCTGCAAACAAATACAACAAAATTTTGGTAAGTAAGAAATAGAAAACATCCAAAAAATAGTACAGGGTCATAATAGGCTAATAGGCCATGATTTTATCATTGTTTAAGTGGAATGCTTAAGTAGAAGTAAGGTAGGGGTTTTAGACTAAACAAATGTTGAAGGAACTATGAAAAATAAAGGTGACATAAATTGGGATAAAAGAATACAACAACAAAGAAAAGAAAGATTATGCAGCAACTAAAGTTTATACCAAACATCAAATAAGCATAAAGCAACTCGAAGCACAAGAATTACGTGCGGCTTGAGTTTTTATTTTATCTTGAAGAAGAGAATCCGCTGCAAGTAGACATAAATTTAGCTCTTAAATATTAGCGTTGGACATATTCTAACACTATTAGCGTTGATTTAAATAAATATTTGTTTAGTGTGCAAGCACTAACTTATTAAAATTAAATAAGGCTAGTATCGGTAAATACTAATTTTATTTACTTTTAATATTTATATTTATTTAATTTTGTATTGATTAATTGGACGTCAACTATAAAAAAAACTAAAATGAATAAGATTAACATCATTAACATCAATTTAACTTAACGGATCATAAACTTATTTTTTTGTATTTATTTACTTAAGTCAGCGTCGATTAAGTAGACAATAACTAGAATAAGTTAGTGTCGGCTCAAGAGACTCTAACATCATTTAATTTTAATATTTATATTTATTTAAGTTGGTGTAGACTTAATTAACTCTAAATTATATGTTTTGAATGTGCATTCTTCACATTAAATAGGGTACCTGGATTATTTTTAATTTAAATGGACAATTTAAAGATGACAAATCTCCTCACTCATAATTTTATTCTCTTACTTTCTATATAAATCACATTTTCTTCATTTATATTCATAAATATCTTGATACTTATATCTTCCACTAACACTCATTCCCTTCACCTATGTTCATCTCCTCTAACCATGCTTGTCTTCCTTTTTTTTTGTTTTTTTTTTCCTTGTCTTTTTCATTTAGATTTTTCTTCTCATCTCCTTTATTCATATTTATCTCAACTATTACTATAAGAAAAATCTTAATCAATAACTAGTTTTAATTATGAAAAAATTGTTAGTTACTATAATGACTAATTTATATAATAATTTACAAAATAAAAAAATATTTGTTACTAAAATAGTCACTATTATGAATAAAAAATTAATTAGTCGCTAAATTAATTACTAATTTATAAACTAATTCTTGTAGTAGTTAATGTTTAGTGATCAACTTATAAAGTAATTCCTTTGGTAACCAAAACCTTGATACCTAATGTTTTAGATTAATTATTATTTTTTATTCATAATAATTTTTATTATAGTAACTAATAATATTTTAATTTATAAATTAGTATATAAATTGGTTACTATAATAAATAATAATTTACTGTCACTAAATTGATTGTTAATAAGATTTTCTTGTGGTATATTCAAGTTAGGTAGTATTCCTTTTAACGGATACTACTATACTACTATTTAAACTGATTTGAATAGACAAATTAAAATATAAAATGTTATTTGTTTGAGAAGATAAACAAAGAAAAGTGCCGATAGATTTGAGAAAATACTTCACATTTCAATCTCACTACAAATACCACGATTTGTGCTTATATATCAAATTTTACATTTTTCTCCTCACATTTTATTATCATATAATTATTAATAAAAATAATTATATTAATTATCAAATGTATATTATTATATATTATTTATTATTGTAATTTATTATCTATAACAATATATAAAGAGGATTCCCTCCTTTATGTTCACTTTTTTGTTTTCCAATTTTACCCATAATTATTATTTTAAAAATTAATTATTTTATAATTAGTTTATCTTTAACCATTTTCTTTAAATCTCTTTTATTTTGACCATTATTCTAAAAAATTTTTTTTAACAATTATTTTATTTAACAACCATTTTAAAATTTATTATATATATTTTAAAAGTAAATATTATTGATCTTAACTAAATTTTTATAAAAATTAAAAAATGCGAACACACATAGCATGTGTTTTCGCTAGTATATATAATAAATTATAATAATAAATAATATATATTTAATAATAATTATTAATAATATATATAAATTATTATTAATTAAAATATTTATAATTATAAATAGAATAATTAAAATATTATTAAAAATATTATGATTAATATATTAATATATAATAACTAATTATATATATAAAATGATTATTATTATTCATTAATAAAAGTATAAAATAATTAATAATAATTATAATATTGTTAAAACTGATAATATATGTAATTATTATTATTAATTATATATATATATATATATATAAATTTTTAAATTTTAATATTTTTAATTCATTCAATTATAATTTAATTAAATTTTTATTATGAAGGATATTTTGATAAATTTCAAATTTTATCTATTTTCATAAACTTATCTATATGTATAATAATAAATTATTTATAAATAATATATATTTAATAATTATTATTAATAATATATGTAATAATCATTCACTAATTTTCATAAAATTTATTTTCAAATTCACTCATTTTACTTTCCAAATCTACTCAAGAAAAACAAACACATTCATCTCCTCAAATCTAAACAAATTCATCTTCACACTCTCTCTCAAATTTATCTCACCAAAGGAACACACCCTTAATCTTTTTCATTAATACTCATTAATTAGTCCATTATTTACTTTTTTTGATTATATAATTTAAACATGCACTACTAAAAATTGTCATATTACATGAGAATTTTTTGCAAATTTGTTAAAAAAATTTACAAGAAAAAGCTTTTTCCTGCTATTTTTTCTAAGAATTGTAATTGACAGGTAATTCTTTCGTGGGTAATTATTTTCTACAAAATTATAAAATTTGCAAGTATTTTTTACAAAATTTGTTGCGAAAAGTGTTTTATACAAAATATTTTACGAAAAAATTTGTGAAATTATACGATATTTTTTTATATTAGTGTCATTAACGTTGATTAAGCCAACACAAATTAAACTAATGTTAAAAATAGATTTTGTGTAACTTGTATATTAACATTTTTGTGCATACGGAGTGCAACATCGCAAATGCTTCTATTGCCATTTTCCTTACGATAAAAAACTTGTGAATAGAAAAAAAAAAAAAAAAGACTTAAGGACATATAATATAATTATGCTGGAATTTTAGAAAAAGTGAATGTTATCTTGATTTTAAAATAAATAAACAAAAGTACTAAGAAGTATGACTTCAAATCAAATGCATGTTCAGAAAAGAAAACGTGTTTAAAGAAATGATTATAAAACAGGAAAAAAAAATTCTTTTACACTGTATAAATACTAAGGGCCATCGGTAGCTAAAGGAAACATTGTCTTAATCGAAAAAGTACCCAAATATCTTTACCATCACAAAAGGCATTTTCCAAGCCATGGAACATTCTCCTTCTCTTTTGTTGTCAAACCATCGAAGCCTTTGGTTGTTTGTAATCATTGTGCTAAAAGCCCTAATACCTAGCTTCATTCAGAAATGGTCCAAGAAACAAAAACTAAAACTTCCTCCAGGTCCCAAACCATGGCCTATGGTGGGCAACCTTCCTGAGATGCTTGCCAACAAACCTGCTCATCGATGGATACACAATCTCATGAAACAAATGAACACTGAAATTGCATGTATCCGCCTCGGAAATACCTATGTTATCCCAGTCACATGTCCCACCATTGCCAGACAGTTTTTGAGTGAACACGATGCAACTTTTGCATCAAGATCACTGACCACTTGCACTGATCTCGTTACTAGCGGATATTTAACCACAATTTTAGTGCCATTTGGGGACCAATGGAAGAAGATGAAGAAAATCTTAACCACTGCTTTACTTTCCTCACAAAAGCACCTATGGCTCCATGACAGAAGGACCGAAGAAGCTGACAACCTTATATTTTACGTCTACAACAAAAGCAAAACTGTGAACAATGGTGTTGCTGCTGGCCTTGTGAACATTAGGAGTGTTGCAAGGCATTATTGTGGCAACGTTATCAGGAAAATTGTTTTTGGTACAAGGTATTTTGGAAAAGGTAGGAAGGATGGAGGGCCTAGTTTTGAGGAGAAAGAACATGTTGATTCTATCTTTGTTTTACTTAAGTATGTCTATGCCTTTTCTATTTCTGATTATATCCCATGCTTGAGGAGACTTGACTTGGATGGACATCAGAAGAAGGTGAAAGAAGCTTTGAAAGTGATAAAGAAATATCATGATCCCATCGTTGAGGGAAGAGTTAAACAATGGAATGATTTACCAAAGATTGAAGAAGAGGACTGGCTTGATATTTTGATCTCCTTGAAAGATGCCAACAATAACCCATTATTGACGTTGGAAGAAATTAATGCACAAATTGTGGTAAAAATTTTCTTCTCCGTATGTTTTCATGAACAGGAAACAAAAATTATAGTTTGAAAAAAACTATTTTGACAAAATTAACAAAGTTTTTTTTTTTTTTTTACACTAAGATATTGTAGTTTTAATTTTTTAATTTTAATTTTTAAAAATATTTCACTTTGGTCGGGAAAATGACAAAGGATTTTCAAAGTTTGTTAAATTTTTTATTATTAAAATATCATTCCCCTTTTGGAAAACACTTATCCTTTACATTATCATATTTCACTTACTTTTTCTTAATAGTGTAATGGATTAAAAACAAGAGGAAAAATAAGAAAAGATAAATATATTGTAACAAATTTAAACTATTTATATATTATTAAAAAGTTGAATTGAATTTTAAGTTGAATTAATTTTAAAAAATTAATTTTTAAAATGAAGTTTGTATTTATATTGTAAATTGATTTAACTCTCACTGATATGATATTTTTGGCATACTTAAACTAAAAAAATTTGTATAACATTTTTTATATTATATTTTTAACTATTTCTTCACTTATTCCTGATCAAGTTATAATTTAGGAAAAAGTTAAATTTTTGTATTTTCTCAATGACTTATTGAGAAAATTGTTTTAAATATATAATATCTCTAAAATCATTGGTTATCTCGTTCCTACTATATATAAAGAAGATTTTCTCTTTTTATCAATATTTCATTTTTTCAATTTTATTTTTAATTATTATTTTAAAAGTTAATTGTTTTATAAATAGTTTATCTTTAACTGTTATTTTAAAAATACTTTTTATCTTATTTTAAAAATTTCTCTTATATACATATTTTATTTTTTATTTTTAGAAATAATTATTTTATAAATAATTTATTTTTAATTTTTTATTTTAAAAATCTCTTTTGTTTTTAACAGTTATTTTATTTAACAACTATTTTAAAAATTAATTATATATTTCAAAAATAAATATTTTTAATTTTAATTCAAATTTCTATCAAAATTAAAAAAATGCAAACATACATTCACAGTAACACCTATGTTTTGGCTAATATTTCATAATTGAAATTAATGTCTTTGTCTCCCCCGATTAAAATATTGACACATGGTAAAATAAATCACTTTCTCATTGTTATTCTCTAATGTAAAATTGGAACTCTATTTTCTATCTTGAAGGAAATAATGATTGCAGCAGTGGACAATCCATCAAATGCTTTCGAGTGGGCACTAGCTGAAATGATAAACCAACCAAATTTGTTACAAAGAGCCATTGAAGAATTGGACAGTGTGGTGGGAAACGAGAGGTTGGTTCAAGAATCAGATATACCAAAGCTCAACTTTGTAAAGGCATGTGCAAGAGAAGCTTTTCGCCTTCATCCCATGGCACCTTTTAATCCTCCCCATGTCTCAATCAGTGATACAACTGTGGGAAATTACTTCATCCCAAAGGGTAGCCATGTAATACTAAGTAGAAGAGAACTTGGAAGAAACCCAAAAGTGTGGAATGAACCCCTCCAGTTTAAACCAGAACGTCACCTTAAGTGTGATAATGGGTCTAATGTAGTTTTGACAGAACCAAATTTGAGGTTCGTATCGTTTAGCACAGGAAGGCGTGGTTGTCCTGGAGTTACGCTTGGGACCACAATGACCGTGATGTTATTTGCTAGGTTGCTGCATGGCTTCACTTGGACTGCACCACCCAATGTTTCAAAAATAAACCTAGTTGAGTCCAATGATGATTTAAATCTTGCAGAGCCACTTATGGCAGTTGCTAAGCCCAGGTTAGCACCACAATTATATCACCTTTAATTTAGCGCAAGAATTCACCGAAGCAGTAAACATTGTTCCAAAATCAAAATGTTAAATATATGATATGTCATGTGTTACGAATAAATAAGGATATATAAATATTTTGTCGCTTGTTGGGTTTAGATGATTTCAAAATTATGAAGAAAACTAGTTTTGTGTTCTCTGCTGCTTGGACGCTTAGCACCGTGTTTCTGACGCCCAGCGCCATTTCCTCTTTTCTCCACGCTTAAGCGTGTTTGTTGTTGTTAGCTTAGCGTATTTTTCTGTAATCTATTTTCCTTTGTTATAGATGTATCATGTATGCCTCTTTGGCTTCTTCCGAGTGTACTCTTTTTCAGATTCAATAAAATCGTTTTCTTAATGATTTCATTTTTCCCTTCTTTATTTTACTGAATTTATTTCTTCTATCTTCTTAAAGTTTTGTTTAATACGTTTGCATATTCTGGTTATCTGTTTGTAGTTTTGTTTAATACATTTGCATATTCCTGGTTATCTGTTTGTGGTCGTTGTTTCTGGATTTCTTTTTCTGGCTTTGGTGTGGTGCGTATTCTCTCATCCTTCTTTTTCTTTCTTCGATCTTCTTTCTTTCTTGTTTACTCTTTCTTATTCTTTCTTGCTTTCTTTTAATCATGGGTGAAGAATGGGTGCAGTCTTTTTCTCTTCAAATTTTTCTTTCCTTGCATCCCAGCGAGAATCCTCTAATTTTGATTGTTCGACATATACTTCATTCTCAGAATTATTAGAGAGAGAGAGCGAGAGAGAAGAGAGTGAAGAGAGAGAGAGAGAAGAGAGAGAGAGAGAAGAGAGAGAAGAGAGAGAGAGAATGAGGCCGCACATTTATTATCTTTTTATAATGTTTGTTGCATGTTTTACCTCATTGCTGGTGTTCCTGTTAGTTTTATCATATAATTGTTGCGTGATGTCATCAATTTGATGTCATATTATTTAGATATTTAAGCACCTGTGTCTATGATTACTAAAACAAAGTACTAGGATCAGTAATTTCTTCAACTAAAACTTTTAGTTTATAAGAGTACTATCGTGACATTCACAAGGCATAAATTTTTTTTTTTTCATAGGCGACAGAGAGACATAGATGAGTTTCCTAATCCCGAATCTAATATGAATTTAAGGAGAGTGATAATGAATGACATTATGAATGTGAAATCCTATTTGTTAATATGTTTGTAATGAAATCGAAGTAAAGACTAAGTAATTTCTTTCAACTAAAACTTATATTAGACACCCTGGGTTCACTTGTGTGGATGGATTTAAGAGAGTATGAAGATGAATTTGTGTAAATTTGGATGGATAAATATGTGTATTTTTTTGAGTGGATTTAGAGGATGAAGTGAGTAGATTTAAAAATAAATTTTATGTGAGTTAATGAATGATTTGAGTGATATGATAGATAAAATAAAAGTTATAATAGATAAAAGTTAAAAATTACTAAAATAACCTTATAAATATATGAAGTAATTTTTAAATTAGACAAAATATTAAAATTTAAAAACTATTATTTGATAAATTTAAAAAAATTAAAAATTTAAATTATATTAAATTAGTGTTATTAATTTTACTAGCGAAAACACAGGCGCTGTCGCGCCTGTGTGTTCGCTTTTTTTTATGTATTTATACGTATAATATTAAGAATAATCGATTACAATTTATGATGGGTATAAGTAGATTGGTTGAAAAAGAAAACAGTAAATTACTAAGTCGTAAAATTATATATCAACTAATATTTAATACATTTGATCAAGATTTGGAGTTAATGAGTTATATGTGATGGAGTCAATGGTAGTTGTTTATAAATATACAAACTATTTTAGTAGGTGTCTATAAATATACATTCACTAAAAGAATGAAATATATATTTCATACATACATGATGCAGAAAAAAATAGTAAATGAATGTATCATATATTGACATCCTTAAACATTTCTTTAATTGGGAGGCCAAATAAAGATTGATGTCTAGGATGTGTTTCAGCTTCCCTGCATTGTAAAAAAAGTAAATATTATTGCTAATATATATGCAAATAACAGAAATATTATGTAGCAATTGAATTATGTATAGATAATAAAAAAAACTTTATTTACCTTTGAAGCAGTCTTCTTAATTCTTTGTAGAAGACATGGTCCATAAGTTGTTGAGTTTTAAAGAACTAAAAAATATCATTGAATAATGTTATTTACTTATGAGTCATTAAATGTATATGTAATGGTATACAAATATTGAAGAAATAGTAATAACCTCATTGATGCATATATTTTGATAAACACAAAGATTGTTGTTGTAGCGAGTATGGATTGGTAATGATTTTTGTTGTTTCCTGATAATGGAAAGAAGTTAAATAAAAAAGAATAAAGATTTTTTTGTGGTATTATAGAAGAATAATGGAAGAAAGTAAATAATTTTAAATGTGCATAATACCTGCATGTCTTTTGAGAAAGTAATTCTCGTTTGATTAGATTTGAAAGTTGTGTTTTATCAGTTATCACAATGGATCCCCAACCAATAGAATAAATTTTCAAATGATGAATCTACAATTGAAGAACAATATATGTAAACACGATGCACAATATAGTTGTATTGATATATGTAAACATGACATATTATAGTTGAAATGAATTAATTTGATTACCTTGTTGTCTATTGGCCTAACCAATGAAAGTGAATATTCATCCTTCCAAGTGTTCCATTGGTTCATAAATTTTGCATTCTACGAAGAAAATGTCAACTATTGCAAGATTGGGAACTAAACTTTTAAAACTACAGTTATCGCATATCACCTCTTGTGGTATAAATGTGTGGAAATGACTTACATGTAATTCTTCATTGAGGTGTAAGTTGTCCTTAGTTATTATCGTACCTGCAAGGTATAAAATAAATATGATGAATTTTATTATCGTAGTTGTAAATATAAGTATAATTAGGTAGAATATGAAAATATAGTCATTTTAATGACATAAATGAAGTAAAAAATGAACAATACCTAGTTTTGAGATAACAAAATTTCCTTATAAACAACATTCTTGGTAAAAATGCCTTCTTGTCCTTCAAGGTGTCCTTCTTTAATAAGGATTTTTGTGGAAGTTTGAGAAACACCTCTTGATAAAGCAACATATAATTGACCATGGCTAAAAACATGTCGTGGAAGGTAAATTCCAACGGTAGGTATAGTTTGTCCTTGTGATTTATTTATAGTAATTGCAAAACTCAATCTCACAGGGAATTGTTTCCTAATAAGCACAAAAGGAAGACCTGCACTCTTTGTTGTTTTATGTTTAATTCTTGGTAAGAAAGCTCTTTTTCCTGCATGGTGACCTGTCAATATTTCAACATCCAGCATGTTCATATAGAACCCACGACATAATAATCTTGTCCCATTACATAACCCAGATTTAGGGTCTATGTTTCGCAACAACATTAACGGTGATCCTTTTTTAACCTTTAAGTTATGTGGTGGCAAACCTCCTGGACAAATAGTGTGTAAGTACTCATGTTGGTATAAATGATATGTGTCTCCTTCAACCTCATCAAATGACAACAAATTACGATCTTCTCCTGGAAATAGATCGATAATTATGTCATTAAGTTTTTCTACATCTTCATTTTTTGGAGTTAGTATGGCTCGTTCAGCCATATAAGATGCATCCCATGTATGAAATTGTAACTGAGGAAAAGTTTGGTGTATGAGGTGTTGTATTGAGGTTTCTCCTTCCCATGATATTGCTAGTTGTTGGGGTATTTTAACCATGTCATCAACTTGTGTTGGTTCAATATCATTTCCAATGCGCATGAGATATTCAACAAAATTGTGATCTTGTAATGATCTCATGTTTTGTTGTAAATGTAATATCTTTGTGTTACTCCATAAATGAGAGTTAATAATACAGGCAGAAATCATTTGTGCTTTTGTACCTTTTTGAACAACTGGCAATACCTGACGAAAATCACCTCCTAATATGATCACTTTCCCCCCAAATGGAGCATCAGAATCTAGAATGTCCTTTAATGTTCGATCTAGTGCCTCCAAAACATATCTGTTAATCATGGGTGCTTCATCCCAAATAATTGCCTTTGCTATTTTTATTAGTTTTGCAAGATCTGATTGTTTACTTATAGAACAAAACGAACCGGCCTCGACATTGATAGGTATTTTAAATCGAGAATGTGCAGTTCTACCACCCGGTAATAATGTTGCTGCTATACCAGAGGAGGCTGTAGCTAAAATAATTTGACCGTTGCTCCTACAATGTGCAATTAAAGTACGATAAAGAAATGTTTTACCGGTTCCGCCTGGTCCATCCACAAAAAAGACTTGACTTTGATTACGGTTGATTACATCTAAAATGGTATTGAAGGCAATGAGTTGGTCATGATTCAATCTGTGTACATTGTCAACATCTTCATTAGGTATCTGTATTGATAATTCTTCTTGTATAATTCTTGGTACTGAAGTAGTTGCCAATGCATCATAAGATAAAGGTGGCAAATCAAAATCCTTGATTGTTTTACCATGCTGAATTAAAAGGTCATTTAAATCCCTCAATAACATAGGAATCAAGTTCTCATTGACAGAAGTGTTGGTTGAAGTATAATCTTCTAGCATATAGGTGTGGAAGTGATTCCAAAGGCTTCTAACATCAGTTGGTTCACAAAAAAGTAATATGGTCACAAATAGTCTTCGTAAAGCATATGGCATTTGTAAAGTTGATGCTTCAACTAAGCATTCATGAATACTATTGTCACTTTCTAAAAATCCCCATTTCTCAGCCGCCTTTTTGAATGTGTGACAATATGTTTCATTTGGTGATAATAGATATTCCCAACTGGTTGGTCCTCTTATGTGAGAAAGCAAAACCCGCAAGAAGAACTTATCTCCTTCAGAAGGAGATACAGTATACATTCGGCCGATAACTTTCTTGTTTGACCTTCTTGGATACCATTCCTTATGTCTATTATTCCAACAATAATGCTCTGGAATTTCCCGATACAAAAATGTTCTAGATTGGGGATCTCTTTGATTGAGTGCAAAAAATTGTGTGAGCATGGCTTTGGAGTTGTTATCATCATTCAACACGTCATTGATGTTTTGGTGCTTATAAAATCGCACTTGTTGTCGATTTGGTAAATGAATTTGCAATCTTTCAACAGCTGGATTCATTCGATAGATTGTAAATCTGAAGATTTTCCATAAAGCCTCGGGAGCACAAATCCATCTAGCATCGAGATATTGCTGGACTTCACTATAATTGGTCCTCTATGAATCTCCATTGCTACTCGATCCGGTCCTTTGTAAACATACTTATACAAATATTTAATACTTTTGATGCTGCTGCAGACCTCAACATTTATATTACAGTCGTATTTTAAGAGTAACCAAGGATTATAAGGAACCACCCATCTATTGTCAACAGTCACATTTCTATTTATGGAAATTGGTTCATCAAAACGTCTTCTATATTGTGGATATGAATCATTACCTTGTTGTGTTTCTTCCAAGAAATCCTTGGGAAATCTCTTTTGGCATTGATTGCGCTTCATACATGGTGATCTAGGATTGAGAGTTCCGCAAGGACCATGTATCATGTGTTTCAACACAGCTTCATGTAATTGTGGTTCTTCTGCCTTATTTGGTATTTCTGCCCTCACAATGCTATCATAATCTTGTGGATCACGTAACTTATCATTATTATCTAAGATCAATAGCATATGTACATGCGGCAACCCACGTTTTTGAAATTCAGTAACATACATATAACTATTAACTTTTCCGAGGACTCCTTTATTAACAACATCTTCCTTCAATTGCTCAAATTTTGCTCGAAAGATTCTTGTGAGCAAGTCAGGGCGATCTTGTGGAGTTTGTTGATTTTGTAGTTCAGAAGAAATTTCACTCCAAGATGGATTGCATGTCATTGTAAGAAAAATATCAGGTTTTCCATTGTGAGCAACAATTGCCATACCATCTTGATATCGTTGTGTCAAGTCTCGACGACTACCAATAAATGACGATGGTAATATTGTCCTCTTTCCAACAGTATCTTCAAAGAAATGAAAGAGTGAATGATAATATAATTAGATGTAATAAATGTTGTTTTAAATATATTTACCTGCGTGAGTTTGTCCTTCATGCAAAGCATCCTGCAAACCTTGGTACACTTCAGCACGAATGTTGTTTTGATGATTACGAATCCATCGTAACCTTCCGGTCTCAATCTTAACGTAGTTATCTACAACATATTGTTGTAAAAGTCGTCCCGCTTGTAATATTACAGACTGATCATTTGGACGAATCTACATTAAATAATCACGTGTTTCTAAAATATGTTAGCCTTCTTAATATTACATAATTTAATGAAACTGGGATAATTATGATAGAAGTTACCTGAAGCATGAAACTATAATATTCTCGGCAAGAGATACTTTGGCCATTATGATTTTTTGTGTTGGTGTCCCAGCCATATGTTCCAAATGGAAATAATAAAGGATATTGTAAAGGATCATAATATCCTACGGTTTCTTGTATGTTTATTAAATTTCCATCATGACCTACAACTTTAATATCTCGGCCACGTGCCATTGATTCTGTGTCTGCAGTAACAATAATAGCTGCTACTTGAGATGCAGTTGGAAGATTATACTGTGGTTGATTCGCAGGACGCTCTTTAATGAGTAAAGAACATATCTGAATATTTGGTTCTTGAGCAAGTTGTCGAAATACATGCACAAAAGGATTACACCGGTGTAATATTTGTTGCAATTTATGAACAATAGTTTGATGAAGTTGAGGGTTTTCCAACATCCTATTTTGTAATTCATGTTCAGTGTCATAAATGTACAACTGCAAAAACCGGGGTCTGGACCCATCATTTGGATAAAATCCTCCTATCCTATGATAGATTGCACCTTGAGCACGAAAACTATATATACCACGACCATTTGCTACTATAGTTTCATCCATATGAACACCAAGAGAAGTGAATGAGAAGACATGATTGTAACTTCTTATATGTTGTCTAAAATGTCTACTTTCAGATGTTTGATCTGAAAATATTTGAAGAAGCTCATGTGGAGGAGGAACACGTGGAAGTAAGACTTTCCCACCAGAGCAACACATATCGCGCGATTCATGATAAAATAATCGTGCATGACAATGTGGACATGTAGTTGGTGTAGACAATTGAAATTTGAGCATCGGAACCGTATTTAAAAAATTTCTAGCACTATTATGTGTTCGGGGGAATCCATGTAGCATATCTACATTATTGTGATAAATTGGAGGAATAGTAAATAATGTAGTATTATAAATTGCAAAAGTATGAAAAGTGCATTCTTAAAGCACAACATGTATTAATTATGGTAGGAAAAAGATACAAATAAGGTTCAATGGTACCAAAATTAGTATTAACTATTGATGGAAATAATTTACTAACCATGTTGAAGGGCACTGACGTGTGTATTACTTTGTCCTGCTTCATTATGATTACATCCTTCCAATCTTTGTGTAGGAAAACCATAACCTGTGTGGTATTAAATCAATGAAAAAAAAGTGCATAATAAAAAACCAATATCACTGTAATAAATAAAGAGAAAATTAAAAACCATGATAGTTGGTAATAAAGTATAATCATATCTTGATACATAGAGAAAAAAAAGGAAGTAATTGCAAAAATTAATGATACTTAAAGGTGTTTTATTTTTCAACATCGTAATAAATTATATCAAAATCATAATTACAAATCCTATAATAGTACATAAATAGAATGAAAATATTTTTTGAAATGGAATGTAAACAACATAAATTAACTATTGATGAATAAAGTTGTCTAACCATGTTCAGTGCCAGTAATGTGTGTATTACTTGGCCCTGCTTCATTATCATTACGACCTGGAAACCTGTCAGTAATGTGTGTATTACTTGGTCCTGCTTCATTATCATTACGTCTTGGAAACCTGTCAGTAATGTGCGTATTACTTGGTCCTGCTTCACTATGATTACGTCCTGGAAACCTTTGTGGGGCAAAACCATAACCTAATATTTAAAAAATAAGATAAATTGTATTTGAATCAAATATATACTTTACAGGAAAGAACTAAAAAGAATGTAAGCATACTCAGAAGGATTTTCTCGACGAATGACATACAGTAGTGATGAGGTGGGTTTAAACCTAAACAAAGAAGTTGTATTATACTTTTTTGTATAGGGTTAGATATAATTTTACATTTAAGCGTAAGTAAATGTAATTATTTATGAAGTATTTTTAAGATTGTTAGAATACATTATTGTTTATATATGTCTTTTACTGTTGTACATAATACAAATATAGTGTACTAACCACAATCTATGTTACTGACAGGTGAAGTACTTGACAATGCTTCATATACATTATATTCTTCAAACCTTTGCGGTGCATGAGGAGAACCTGTTATGTGAAAGCATGAAGCATAATAAATATAAATATGTAAATATTTCATAAAATGGTAAGTAAATAACATGGATTAAATATTGATGAATAAAATTGACTGACCATGTAGAGTTTCAGTAATGTGTGTATTACTTGGTTCTTGTCATTATCATTACGTCCTGCAAACCTTTGTGGAACCAAACCATAACCTAATATTTAAAAGATAAGTTAAATTTTATTTAAATCGAATATATAGTTTACATACAATAGTGATGAGGAAAAATGTGATGTTACCTGCATTAGTTACGGACCGAGCCATTTGTCGAATAGATGTCATTCTCAATCGGGGAGCTCTGTTTGGCATTTGGACAATGTTGGTTGTGTTTTCAGGATTATTTTTCCTTCTTTTAGACTGTTCAATAAGTCTTTGTTGGGGGGTCATTCTACGTCTTCTATTTGCAGCATTTATTCTCCATCTTTGTCTTTGTTGTTCTGATGTTGATTTGTTAGAAGGAATATTTTCCATTTAGGTATGTTGTCTATTTAAACAAAAAATAATAAATAATAAATCCAAAATTAATATAAATTTAAAAATGTATTATTTGGAAGAAAGTAATGAATGAAAAGAAGGACAATGAAAGTAGTGCATAATATGTACAACAAATAAAACTAAAAGAAGATAATGATATAGGAAGAAATACCTAAATGTGTGAGTAGAAAGACTACAAAATTTGATTTGATGTAACAATGAAGAGCAGCAATGCAGATGATGACAGGCTAGTTAGCAAGTTACTGAAGAAAAAAAAAATTGTAATTAAAAAAAGTAATTTGTCAGTTTTAAAATAACACAGAATGTAAAAAAGTTGCTAATTTCTAAAAAAAATTGCTTAGTATTAGTATATTCTATGTTTTGTTTGGACATAAAGCTAGGGACATAGAGATTTGTACAATAATAAGAAGAAAATTACATCTTAAATTTCATATTAATACATGATTATACTGTTATAATTTATTACTTTAACACTAATCTTATTATCAAATGACCATTGTGACCATTTTCATTTTTTATTTGGTAAAATGATAAAATAAATAATACATGAAGGGGTAGTGTAATGTAAATGTAATTGTTATATCACAAAACAATACATTGATTAATTTTTATTATTATAATTTTAAAAACCAATATCAAGTGTCATAAATTTTTACGTGATAAATAACGAAATAAATTGATAACCACATTACAAAGAGACTAATGGATATAAAATGTAGGCTGAATTACAAAGTTTATAAAATATGTTTTAATTAGAACATTAAGATGTATACTGGCTAAATATAAATAAATCTAACATTAGTACCTTAAGTTTTTTTTGTTTCCAACCGTATTAAAATTGTTCAAGCATCTATTTTTAAAAATATTAAGTTTTATTGATTTCTATAAATAATCAAACTTAAAAACCGATGAAAACTATACTCTTCGATATTCTCTGTCACAAAATTGAACTTTAAAACATATTGTGATAACTATGGTAGCTTTTATGTCAAGTTTATATATGATATAAACAAACACACCCCTCTTATGTATAAGAATATTATTTTTATATTGAAAACCCTGTTATTTCATTATGCACCTGTAGTAAATAAAGTTTGATATGTAGTTATTTGATAAAATTAATTAAAAATAGATATAAGTTAAAAATATATTTATAATTGTTACTGTTTTCTAAAATGATGTTTCTCTTCTTTTTCACTCCCGCCAAACATTATTCTATTACCATCTTCACTCATCTTCCATCTCCACAACGAAAAACTTTACATTGTTCCTTTGCACAGTGCTTGATAATTTAAGAATTAATTAACTTTCAAATTTCAAAGTTAAAATAATTTAATCTAAATATAAACTACAACTTTTGTTTAGATAATTATCTTATAGTGGCCACGGTACTTTTTAAAATAAATTAGAATACATTGCGTTAATTTAATTTGAAAACAGATATGAAATATATTACAATGTTCCAGATATGAAGTATCCTTAAGTTGGCTTTGAATCTGGCATGTTTTGGAGGTTCCGAAAGTAAGTGCTTTTGTTGTTCCTTTGTTCATTCATCTCCTTTTCATGTTCCTTTGTTCATTCATCTCCTTTTCAGGTTCGTTTCGTAACATTTTCATTCGCTACTTTGTTTCATGAATTTAATTTAACATTTTGATGCGTCGTTGTGCAGAAGTGATGGTCAAACTTACTGAGTTTTGCGGTTCGTTCGTGATCTTGAAGTGTCAATTACCCAAGGGAGACTTGGAGACCCTGATTTCCATCACCAACGAAGAAGATCTCGCCAACATCTATAGAATAAATGAAAAAAAGGAAATTGGACAATTACCCAAAGCGAATAATCATAAATGAAAAGGAACAATGGAAAATACCGTTATTGTTTTCTCCAATGAAATCAAATGAAGATAAATAACATCGACAAAGTGAGTGTGAAAACAAAGACAATAAGCAAGGCAAAATAACTTCACGAAAGAAATAGAAATGATGTGGTTGCAGAGAAAAACAAACTGTAAAATAACGGTTACTTTTGAAATAATTTTAAAAATAATAAATAATTTATTATATTATTAAAAAGGGTAAAATAGGAATTAAAGAAAGTGGACACAGAAAGGGGAATCCCCTTTATATATTGTTATAGATAATAATTATATTATTTAAAATTATTATTAATAATTTATTTTATTATTATTAATTATTATATAGACAAATTTTATTGTTTATTATTATATCTAATTACTTTATATTATTTATTATCATTATATATACATATATTAATAATATTAATATTTATTATATACATAATTAATTATTACATATTATTATTAATTATTATATTATATATGTTATTAATTAATAATTATTATATTATTATGTAACCGGTTACCGGTTACTATAAATATATATATATATATATATATATATATATATATATATATATATATATTTGAAAAGAAAAATAAAATATGCTTATGACTAATATCTGAAACATCACCGATAGAAATAAAACACAAAAAAATAAGGTTAAAACTGTAAAAGTATCATTTATTGTTATAAATCTTCGCAGATTAGGAGGGATGAATTTTTTACACTGTTTCACAAATTCACCCTTTCATTTTCTTTTAAATCACCGTGAAGAAATATGAGAAAAGTTATTTATCCCTCCACCCAAATCAATGGATTTAATCAACTCCCTCAAACGAACACAGGGTTAATGTCTCTTTTATGATATATGTAATTTTCTTGTTGAAAAAAAAATGTAAAATCATCCGAATTTTTTAGTTGAATGTGTTTACAGTTTTATTATTCTTTAAATAGTGCTTGATATTATATTTTATTTTTTTATCCTTTTCTGAAATTGTGTTTCATAACATATTTTTGTTTTAATTTTTTCCAAAATGTTTTTAATTTTTGGTTATTTTTATGCACGTTTTATTTTTTCTTTTTTAGTTTTCTCTAAAATACAAAGCTAAGTTAGAAAAATTCTGCTGAGGATGCAACCATGTGCTTCTTGAAGTCATTGCCTCAAAAAACGTTTTATTAGATATAATAACATCAGTTTATTTTGTGCGCACTTTTAGAAAACAAGAACAACAAAATTTTGGTAAGTAAGAAATAGAAAAGAAGTATATACATACATGAAGAAGCCAAAAAATAGTACATGACTATAATTATGACACTAGTGCAAAAAAACACATTTAAAATTGTCTAATAGGTTTTGGTTTAAAGAATAACAAAGTCTTTCAAAATACAGTGACATTTTTTAAATAACCAAAGTCTATTCTTTTATCTAGGGTTAAAATTTTAGAAAAGTTATTTCCTGCCTCAACATTTTTAGACTCCCATTACTGCAAACCCTTCGTTTTCATGTTTTCTCTTCTCTCTCAGATTCTCTTGCTTTCTCTTCTTGATTTTTGTCTTGGTTTCTCTCTCTATCTCTCTCTCTCTCTTGTGCTTCCTTCATTTGCATGTTCCTTCATTCACAGATTCTCATTGTCATATTTAATGAGGTCTTTGATGTTTTAGGTTCGTTCTTTGTTTGTTTATTCAATATTTGCTCACCATTTAAAAAGCTCTAATGTTTGGGTATTTTTTCATTATGAATCGTTTAAGACTATGTTCCCATGTTTGCATTTCCCACTTCTGAACCCTAAAATGATATGATATGTTTAATTTATTTCTTTTTGTATATGTATCATAAAAGCATGAAAATTTATATTTTAGTACTAGTTCTCAATTTTTACCTATGTTGTTTCTTTCTGGTTCATCTGTGGTATTAAATTTTGGTTTAATTTTTTAGGTTATTTAATACAGTATAGTAATTACTCAATGAAAGTATATAATTTTTTAAATACCACAATAGACTTTGGTTGCCCAAGGAATAGGCTTTGATTGTTTTTCAGAACCGAAACCTATTCCTTTATTTATTTATTTGTATAATTTTTAATTGTTTTGGACTTTGGTTTAAAGACAATTGAAGTCTAATGTCGAAGTTTATGCTTCACTTCAGATTTGAAGAAAAAACATTCTATTTTTTACTTTGTCTTTATATGCTTTGATTTGGAAACTGAAGTACAATTCGAAAATAACTAGTGTCAAAACTCTTCGTTGTACTAGTGTGAGGGATGTGAAAAGGAAGACATGTATAGCAAGAAGAAGAGCTAATAGGTAATGATTTTATCAATATTTTAAATGGAATGCTTAAGTGGAAGTAAGGTTGGGGTGTAATCCTGGGAAGACAAAACAAATGTTTTACTAGATATAACGCATTAACAAGTGTACAAATAAAATAATAAATCACTCAAAAAGCCTAAATGTTGAAGTAACTGCGAAAAATAAAGGTTTGTAGAAATTGGGAACAAAAGGATACAAAAAACAAAGAAATATTATGCAACAACTAAAGTTTGTACAAACATCAAACAACTAGAAGTATAAGAATTACGTGTCTTGAGTTTTGTTTTATCGAGAACATGTAAGACCCGAAAAAATTATAATAATTAAGAATGTAGCTTATTGTTTTTCTATTATTTAAAAATGATTTATAGTTTACTAATTATTAAAAATATTTATTTTATTTAAAAGATATATAAACTAGTTATTATTGTATAAGCAAGTTATATATGATGGTTATTTCTTAAATGGATTTCTGAATAGTTGTTATAAAATATAACAATTTATTATTATTTTTATTTAAAATATTTTTTAAGAGATAGACCCAGAAAGATAGGAAAAGATATATCTGATATTTTATGGTTATTAAAAAGTATCACCTAAAATCTTTTAAGAGTATCTAGAGTTTTAAGGGTTAGAGTGAAATCCATAAATATACATACTAAACGAGTAAGTGTTACACTTGGGTGAGAAAGAAACCGACTTAGTACAATGGCATAATCTTTTTTATTCTCTTCAATCCTCAAAACAATAAGAGATAATGTTTCACTCTACACACAAATGTTTATCAATTATCACTCATCAGCATTTTATAAAATCACTTGATCAACTTTTACCCATCATCTAATTTATATAGTTCACACATATGGCTAGATCAAAAGATCTTTCATAGGTTGTAACGAGGCTTGGCTAGAAGAAATATGGTTTTTCAAGAATTCAAAAACACCACTAAGCCGAAGAGAACAACCAAATGTAGGGTTTCTAGTATTCTCTGTCCTTATACACAATAATTCTTCCAAAAATTTTTGTATCCTTTTCATAACACAACCCATTTTCATCATATGGAATTGTATTCTTTTTCTTTTCTCCTTTTTTTCTAGGGTAAGGTGTTGATACCCTACCTCAAACTCAATCTAATCTCACACCCTTATTTTACTCAACATTTACTTGTTCTCCTTAGCTAGGGTGTGGGACAAGATATATTTTCTCAAAAGGCTAAGGGTAAAAGAATGTTAGGCCCAAAAAGGTTAATAACAAATGATAAGCACATATTAAGGTTGGCTATTTGGCAAAGTATAAACACATCAATAAAAACAATTACCTTTATCCTTTCTAACCCTTTATGTGATTATATTAATAAGAATGAGTAAAAAATCAATTTCATGACAATAGTTGCTTCCCATATAACTCTCTACACTCAAGTATCTAAAAATTTGGTCATACTCTCACAATAAAAAAAGACAAACTCAATGCAATCAGATCAAACTATCTCAAAATTAATGTATGCCACAAGTTATCCCAACTATATGCACATTTATGAAACAAGAAAATCATTGCTCAAGCATATTCTAACACAATTAACCATCAAAACATTCAATTCATATTGTTTAATTTAAAGATATGATTAGAACAAGTTCAAGATTAAGCAAGTCCAATCACAATTAAAAATACTACAAAATGTAATGCAAATAATGGAAGTTGGTCCAACCCCTAGAGCTTGTTCAACTCCAGGAGTACAATGTGTTCTGATGAATGTCTTATTAATGGTGACTTGAAGATGATGCAACACTGAAGCATTTGATCGAGCCCCACATTTCTACAAAGCGCACTGGTCAAGGTAGGAAACCCCAAACTATCACAAGAACTAACAGTAATCATAACAATTTCACATGGGATTTGGGATCCAATGTCCATATCCATACTTGTTATTATCCCACATATGAGATAAGGTCATTCCAGGTTTACATCTAAGGTTTGAGTGTTAGGACTCAGATTCTTGTAAGAGAAAACACTCCACGTCTATTCTAGGGAATTGAGGTTTCTTCTCAAAATACGCATAAGTAGTCCATTTACCCCCATTTCATATGAACCTAGGACACATAAAATAGCAACAATTTCATCATGATTTTTATACCCATTCAGAAATGTATTGTATGTTGTTGTTTGACTCCGTAGGGCAAGTAGCTATAAAAGAGTTATTGATGGAGTGTCTATCAAACTGCATCACCTAGCCTTGCACCACAACTTGTCGAGGTAATTGTACTTGTGCATGAGGGTCACACTTGCATAAAAATCTCAAACCCATGAGGTCCCATCCATGTCGTTGTAACTCCAATCTAATAGAGATATATTCTCCTTGATACAACCTCATGTTCCTTTCAAAATGATTCCTTAACTTATAATCTCGTCGAATCATTTAGCAACTGTAAGACCCGTGGAATTTAATTAATTAAATAATTAATTAATTAATAAATGCGGGCAGTAGAAACCTTGATGACATTAAATGTTAATTGGTATGACGTGAAAAAGTACTAGCTCAAATGGTTAAGAGTACTTGATTGTGTTAAGAGGACTTGGGTTCGAGTCCTAAATATGCCATTTATGTATTTTTATTTATATTGTTTTAAAATTATGAGGGATCATGATGAGTGATCACATAAGCTTAGGATTGTATGAATTAGTAAGAAGCATGATTTGGTTGGATGGTTGTGCATGTACTTGATAAGTGGATGGTTATGTGTTCAAACCTTGAGAGACATAAACTAAACTTTGTTTTTGCTAAATTTAGCTTGGGAGTGAATGTGAAGGGGCAAAAGAAAACCCAACATATATGGAAAACTAGTGTAAACCATCAATTCAATGACCATTCAGTAGGTATAAAAGCAAATTTTCGCTTTTCACCAATTACCTCTTATTAAGGAAATAATTAGTGACTAAGTAAGGTAAAGATAAGGGTTTTTTTGGGGTTGTTTTGCTGCATAAGAGAAAGAACACGAATTCAGAGACGGAGGGAGGAGATTGAGTGTTATTGGAAGCGGAATTGGGTGAAAGTGTTAGGCGGCCTAGGGAATCAAAGGAGAACCCTCCAAGCCTTCAAATTTTGTGTAAGAATTTCAGGTTAGGGGAAGTTGTCCATGTGTGTGTAAATTAAATGTGTTGTGCTTTTGCATCATTGCACTCTCAATTGATTTCTATATGCTGTGAATTTCGTGTTATGTGTTATGAGATTGAGGATTGGTTTGTTTGGTGTTGGTTGCAAAACCCTTTTATGCCTTATATGATTTGGGGATGAGGGCTTTGGTATTGAATGGTATTGAATGGTTATGGATATAAAGCATGTTCATATGGCTTGATTGTTGATAGGGATGGAATAAGACTGATTAAACTGTATTTGGCATGGTTTTGGTTGATTTCACTCGGGAACGGGGGAGAACCTCTGCAATTTTTGTCCAAGCGAGTCCCTCTCGCCTAAGCGAAAGTTGCAGAAACTCGTTCCTGGTTTTGGTTCGAGTGTCTCGCCCAAGCGACCACATTTAGGGTTGAGCGACATGCTCTCTCGCTTAAGCGAGAATGGCTTGCCCAAGCAGGCGAGGTCGCGACGAAAATTGTCACGCGTTCTGTTTGAATCCCCGTCTAGGCGATGTGTTGTGTGTTTGAGCGAATGAGGGTCTCGCCTCTCGCCTAAGCGAGAGATCGTGGTGAGCCACTATTTCACAACTCACTCAGGCAAGGAAGTCCAGCTTGAGTGAGACAGATGCACTCGTTTGGGCGAAGACTCCTGGCTTAAGTAAGAATGATGGGAATTCATGCTTGTGTGTATTGTTTGAGTTGGTTTACCTAGTGTTTCCTAAATTATAGGAATTATATGCATGTGTTTGCGGTGTTTGGGCTTGAAGGACTGAGTCCATAGGTTCTGGGATGTGCTTGGCTTGAGTCGCGAGTAAGGAGTTCGTGATGGGTGGATCGCATGCGAAACATGAATGGGTTAGTTCACCGGAGGTACTCTAATTGGGATGAGTGAGCGAGGGAGTTCATCTCATGCTCAACTTGAGAATGCTATGAGTGAGGGAGTTCATAGTAGGAAAGGCGGGTATGCGTGTCCGGGTTCGAGCGAGGAGTTCGGATGACGGGCGAGGGAGTCCGTGAAGATGGACTACAAGCGGGTTAGGCTTGTAGGTCAGACCACGAGCGAGTAGGGTCGTGGAAGCACATGAAGTCCCAAGATTTAGAGTGCATGCATGAACTCATAATGGTTATGAGTGAGAAAAATGGGTATTTTATTATAAATGGTTGAATAATTATGAAGGGTGGGATTACTTCATATTTATTTATATCTTTGTGCATTGATTACCCTATCTGTTTGTGTATGGCGATGATCAGGTAACTCATTATCTAGGTTCAAATAATGTTACAGGTGAGCCAGGAGCTGCATAGTGACAGAGAGTGGGGAGCAGTTACATGGGACTTTTATAAATACTTTTATTAAATTTTCATGTAATTTAATTCCTGCTTTGGATTTCCAATTGATAAAAGTGAATTATGAGTATACTTGATTATTTATAGTGGATAGTTATTAAACTGTAAGGTTTTAAACTTTCCCGCGTTTTGGGGAAAGGTTTCGATAATAACGGAGGTATTTTATTCCTGGTTTGTTTATTTATATTTAATTTAAGTAATATCCTACCGGGATGTTACAACAACAATTTTAGAGGAGAATCTATCTTGATCATGTGTCACAAAAATATCTAATTCCATGTAATCATGAGGGGCTATAGAAGAAGAACCTTGGAGGTTACATCAGATGATTACATATTACGCAGAATGCCAACAAAGAAGACAAACACATATCGATGGATTAAGAACAAACAGAGAAGAATGTTTAGTGATCAAATTGGACAAGACGTTGGTTGAAATAACTGTGGTGGCAAACAATATGGCGACTATGGCAAGCGAAAAGGTGGGTGGTACAATTTTCACTATCGTTGGGTAAGTAGATACCTTTTTTTGGGCGAGTGGTACAATTTTACCTCTCACTAGGCGAGTGGTACAAATTTTCCACCTAAAAGTTTTTCAAAAATTTTAAAATTTTCAACACATAAAAAAATTTTCACAACGTCAATATTTCATTGGGTGAGTATAGTGACTCAACGAGTTATGAAACAATGGCGATTGGTCGCTACGCGAGTAGATTACCCTAGAGACTGATGTGAAAAATTTAAGATTAAAACAAAAACTTCAAAAAATGAAAAATTTAGAAAATATTTGGTTGCCTACTAGTATTTTACGTCTTTTAGCTTAATGCTTGATATTCATGGTTCAGACAAGTGGATTCTAGTAGTGAGACGATCCACCTCACCCCACAAAAAATGCTTAAGCCGTTGTCCATTAAGGACCCAACATATTTTTGGATTCTTAGAGGTTGGATCCATAGGTTCTACTGCACCATGTGACTTGAGAACTTTGACTATGAATGGCTTCAACCACCTACTGGCTTGGACGAAATTTTGTCTTTAGTAGCTTCTTATCATGATAACTTTTAATGCTTTATTTGTAATTCTTGGAATTCTCGTAAGGATGCAATCTCATCTCTTTCAACTCTAGCAATTGTAATTTCTTGTTTTCAACTGACATATAAGGATCAAAATTCAATAACTTCAATGCCCAATAAGACTTATGCTCCATCTCGATTGGTAAATGACAAGCTTTTCCATATACCAAACTAGTGAGGAGAGAATCCAATTGAAGTTTTCATCATAATCCAATATGCCCACAAAGCATCATCTTACTTTGCTCACTAGTCCTTTTTAGAGGATGCCACTATTTTCTCTGAAATCTTCTAAATCTCTCATTTGGACACTTTAACTTGTCCATTAGTCTGCGAATGATATGGTGAATCAACCCTATGCTTTACATCATAGTGTAACAACACCTTTTGCCAAGGGAGCATTGAAAAATGTGATCCTCTATCATTAATTAGAACTCTAGGAACTCTGAACCGAGCAAAGATTTGTCTCTTCAAGAATTTTATAACCCTCTTGGCATCATTCTTTTTACACGATGTGACCTCCACCCATTTATAACATAATCCACAACTACCAATATGTATTCATTCCCAAATGAAGAAGGAACGAGTCCCATAAAATTTATTCCCCAACAATCAAATACCTCTACTTTTAAGATGACTTGCAGTGGCGTCTCATGTCTTCGAGATAATCTTCCAGTCCGTTGACATTTATCACAACCTTGCATGAACATAAGCATCTTTGAATAGTATAGGCCAATAGAATTCGGATTGAAGCACTTTAGCAGTGTTCCTTTCACCATTATATTGTCCACCATATGGTGAATTATGGCAATGCCAAAAAATTTCAACTATAACATCCCGGTCGGATATTACTTAATTAATTTAATTAAAGAATATAATGAATAAAAACTACCACCTTTATTAAGTATTTTCCCAAAATGTGGGAAATTTGTAAACTTTAATTGCAGCATAATTCAAATATTCGCAATTAATTTATTACAAAACCAACCAAAGTTCAACATAATTATAAATAACATCAAAATCCTTTCAAAAGCCCCCAAGTAGACCTTGTACGCCGCCTCTAAGCATCACCTGACTCACCTGCATCATCATCTGCTCCCAGATAACAAGTTATTCGATCATCGCCACGCACAAACAGATAGGGTAAGCTATACACAACAGACAATTAAATATGAATAAACCCACCCAAAATAAATTCCATAATATTTATCTTTAAATCTCTCATAGCCCATGAACTCATACCCTATATGAGTTGTATGCAATTTCATCTAGGTCTCAGGACTTGTTGTGCTTCCACGAACCTCCTCGCTTGTGATCCATCCCATGAGCCTATCTCGCTCGTAGTCCTACCCTACGGACTCCCTCATCCGTAGTCCAACCATCTGAACCTTCACTCGCTCGGACCATGACACGCATGTAATCACCATACTATGGACTCATTCGCCCAAAGTAGCCTCCAATGGACGCATCCACCCTCGCATCATGCGGTCCCACAATGTCATGAACTCTCTCGCTCATGACTCACTACCAAGCACATCCCAAGCCCCCTATGGACTTAGTCCTTCAAACCCAACATCACAAACATAAAATTCCCAGTCGCAGTCGTATCCGCCTGGCGCCACTCCTTGCGTCACCAGGTGCCACATCATTGTTTTGCCAAAATTGTCACATTGCGTGACTTCCGCCTGGTGGGTCAATTCTACACCGCCAGGTGCCACACCAGTAAAATTTACCTTTACTGGTTCATCTAGCAAAAATAATTTCAATTCCTACACAATATAGATATTATTTAATCATCAAATTTATCGTTCATAATTACAACCAATAATCATAGCAGGACTCAGAATGCACCATCACACACCATATGTAACAATCATATACATCTATACTTTGACATGTATTCACACAACCATCAACAACAAGTGTTATACCCGACAATTCTGCACTAAATAATACATAAACAACACATTTTTAAACTAGCAAAACAATCATGTTAAAACAAACCACAACAACAAAACAGTAAGTTGCACGTGTAACCACTGGAGTTTTCCACAACCTATGGATTTAGCTCTACAAAACAAAAATGCGAACCAACGAGCTCCACAAATGACTTGTGGATTCTTCCACAACCTGTGGATTTAAGTTCGAATATACAAGAGTTAAAACAGTGAGTTGCACAAGTGACCAATGGATTTTCCCACAATCTATAGATTTGGTTTCGAATGCGCAAGAGTCAAAATAGTGAGTTCCACAAGTGACTAGGGTATTTTACCACAACCTGTTGATTTGGCTTCGAAAATGAAAGAGGAAAACCAAGAACTAAAATTCACCCAAGCATTGACACAATTGATGGATTCTTAATAAACTCATAAAATCTTACTGCACCTGAACCCAAATTAATAGTACCCTTAATAACCATACTCACTCCACTAACTTTATCCAAGACCCCAAATTTAACCAATTCATAGTACTTCAACACAAATCATAAGTTCATCATCATAAGGAAACATCTCCAATTGCTATTACATCATGGATTTTCCCATATGCTCAAGAACAACAACAAAACAATTTTATTCCATACAACATTTCACCTCTACTTTTCTAAATGATAAATTCATTTCATAAAATAATTTAAATAAAATTTCTAATTAACTTACCACCAACATGCTGCAGTTCACAAAATTCCGCAGCCTCAACCAAAAACCCATTATAAAATCATGCTTACTTCAACCATAATTAACACTCCAAAGGAAAACAAGTTATATTTACAAACTATTGTCCTAACCTCAAATAAATTCACATGGTAACAAGATGAAGATCAAAACATAACCCAAATATGCATTTCACAATTCCTTAATTCCATAAATAAATTTATAATCATTTCTCTACACACAATCATGTAATATCAAGAAAATGGTTCAGCATCCCTCACACAAAAAAAAACCAACATTCTTTTACCACAAGGATAAACACTTCTTATCTCATATACAAGACATTCATCATATAAACAAATAGCTATATATACAAGATGTAGCTAGAGATGGCAAATAAACCTGTCTCAATTGGTATTGCCCGAACCTGTTCCCGTGTTGACGGAGAATCCCCACATTGACTGGGTATGGGTATGGGGAATCCCCGACTTTTTCAATTGGGTATGGGGATATACATATCCCTGTCATAATACACATCCCCGCCAAATCTCTGTCTCCGTTTAAATTATTAAAATATTCATAATTAATTAACCCATATATATATACTTTCTATTTTTTATTTTTTCTAATTATTTGGTTTGTCATGAAACTCATTCGCATCTCCAATATATTTTTCATCTTATCATAACTTTTATGTAATGATGTTAAAATGATGTATGTGAATTAAAAAAAAATTATGTCTCACATTTGATTATTTTTATTATTTTTTAATATTTTTATCTATTTTATATTTTCCTTTCACATGAGAATGTTTAATACTCTCAATTTAAGTGTTTAATAGCATAAACATTTCATTTACTAGGTAATATAAAAATGAATTCTTTACTTATTGTTATTAATTTTTGTTTCATTTGAAGAACTTTTGTTTCACTAAAACCATTTTTGTTATTTCTCAATCATTGAGTATGTATGCTGATATTTAAAAATTTTTCTTAGATGTCTAAGGTATTTTTTATCTTATCATACCTTTAATTATACATTTGTTTTTCTTTTTCTTTGTGTGATTTCTTTCAATAGTCTCTCAAATTGTTTCTAAGACACACTTTTGTTAATTTTTTAATATTTTTATTTGTTGTTTATTTTCATCATGTACAATATTATTTTGATATATTTTATCAAATTATTTTTTATTTTCTAACTCATTATCAATCATACTGTAATTTTTCACCATAATTGTATAAATAAATTTAGTTTACTACAATATAAAAATTTAATGTAATTGCCATGAATATTTTTTTATCAACATTCAACATATGTTGGAGTTCAAAAGATACAAGATCTATGTTAAAATTTTATTATTATGTTTATTATTTGTTCTTTGTATCATTTTGATCAAGTGATGTATTATAACTTTTATTAATGTATAAAAAAGATATCATTAGAATTTTAAAAATTGAAGTAAACAAATATTTAAAATATATTTTAATTTGAATATTTGTTTTCCTTTTATATTTTTAAATTTTATCAACTAGGTTTCATTAATGTTTCCAGTATGCAAATTTAATAAATGTTTTGGTTGTCATGAAATTTTATTTGGTATTCTAATATAAAATGTAAACAATGATAATTTATTTCAAAGTATTTGATATTGAAGAAACAACCATCATCTAATATTGAATATTTGATAATATTCTGTTTCCTTTACCGTAATTTATTTTTTTATAAAAATTAATATTGGAGTAGTAAAAAACCGGGTACGGGTATGGGTACGAGATTATACCCGTTACCCGGTGGGATGGGGATGTGACAAAAGTTTGATACCCGTTGGGTTTGGGGATGGGGATGGGGATAGATTTTTTCTACAGGGATGGGTATGAGATAGCGAAACCCGTTCCCGTCCCGCCTCGTTGCCATCCCTAGATGTAGCTCCCCTTACACCAAAACTTAATCCAAATTTTACAATTCACCATCCCAATAATCCATTGACATTAATCTCATAAATAATCAATCATAGACACAAGGTGTAGCTCCTTTAACCAATTCACACACCCAAAAGACAAAAAAACAACAAACAGAAAACAAAAGATATTCAAGCATTTTGGATGTGTTCATACATCGGAACAAACAACAAGAATCATGCATCAAACCACAAAAGAGAAAAGAAACAAGTTCAGCTTCCCCTAACCTGGAAATCGCGCTCTAATTGTTCTCCTAGCGTTCTTCTTTGCACTAAACTTGTCCTACCTTTGGCCTCTACCCTTGGGCACTCCTTTCAGCCTTCTAACCCTCTTTTACGTTTCGTTGTTAGGGTTTTGAAAACTCCCTTAGTCAGCCCCACGAAAATACTATGTTTCCTTCACTAATTCACTCCCGCACTTAACTTTTCAACTCAAAACTAATTTAATTAAAATAACACAAAATTAAAATAAATTTAATTACTTAATTTCGCCCTTAAAATCTAATTAAAACCCTTGTCTACATCCAGATTCATGGAACCCACCTTCAACTCTTCACCTACCCAAAATGCCATTAAGGCTAAAAAATAAAATATTATAATTCTTGCTTTAACCAAGATTCAAACTCTCATCCACCTCATTACCAAGCAAATGCATAACCAACTAGCCAAATTGTATTTCTTGATAATTCTTATGCATCTAGGATTGTATTATCAAGCCCTATGGTCCAACATATTATTAAAATAATAAAACCATTAAATTGACACCCTAATGGTATACATAGGATTTGAATCCAAGTCCTTTCATAATAAAGACATATTCTCATCCACTTGAGCTAGTACTATTTCTTGCATTCTCTCTCCATGTTAATTAACTTAGGAAATTTCGCTCTTGCATTTATTAAATAAATATTTATTTATTTAATTTTCCTGGGTCTTACACCAACAACTTCCTATGTAGTGACACATCTCCTTAGCAAGTTGTTAGCTCAAATTTTGATCAAGAATGGATCATACCATATTAACTGCTTGGCATTATGTAAAAATTTACTTTCTTGCCATTTGAGTTGTTTTAGGAGAACTCTAGCAGCTTTAAAATTTTCCAAGTCAGCACACCACGGTCTGTGTTGAATGAACATAAGGACTTCATCTAAAAAGCTTCATGAATATCCCATTCCTTGCAAGTTACTTCCTCATTGACTAACTGAGAAATATGTTAAGCTATAACATTCTCGCTTCCCTTCTCATCTTTAATCTCCACATTGAATTCTCGCAATGGGAGTATTCATCAAATTAGTCTTGGTTTTGAGTATGGATTTGTAAACAAATATTTAATAACAACATGATTTGTTTAAATAGTGACCTTAGATATATTTAGATAGGATCTAAAATATTTCAAAGCATAATAATGGCTAACATCAAATTACTACCCTTTCCAACATTTGGTCCATGAAAGGAAAAGGAAAATTATTCTTTTGAGTGGCCTGGTTTAGCTTCCTGTAATCAATACACATCCAACACTTAGTGATTGTCCTTGTTGTAATCAACTCATTCTTATCATCATGAATGACAATCAATCCTCCTTTTTTTTGGCACTACATGCACAATACTAATCCAAGCCCTATTAGAGATAGGATAAATCATACCAGCTTCAAGCACTTAGGTACCTTCTTCTCTCACCACCTCCATCATGGTTGGATTCAATCTTCATTGTGGTTGTGCGATAGGTTTGTAATCTTAATCTAACATTATCGTTTGCATGCAATATGTTGGACTTATCCTTTTCAAAAGAGATGTGTCACTTGATTGCTTCTTGATTTGCTTTCACCAACATTTATTTCCTCCACTTTATAGCATTTATTATCTCCAAAAAATAATGAAACTACTAGAGTCTTTCAACTTTGGTGGCAACAACTTTTGTATCATAGCACTACAATTCCCTTGAACCATGATAGTCTTCTATATACTTCCTCTTCTTAGTGAGCAAGTCTTTCATTAATCTTGCATAAGAAGACATTTGTTGTAGTGCATCTGAAAAAGGAATGTTGATCTCTAGCCTTTTGAAAATATCCATTAATTGAGCAAACTACTTCTCCCTTTCCTTCCTTGAATGGACTTGTAGATATAGAAGAGATTTTTTCACACCTTTATCTTTACTTTTCTCCTTCTTTCTCTTCTTTTTAATTTCTTCCTCGACTCCTTCTTCATTCTTCTCACTCATTTTCTCTCCACTCTTAGCTTTTTCAATCCCATCACTTTTTTCTCTCCACTCTGACCTGTGATAGCCTTGTAGTGATCCTTTGGGATGACCTCAGTGTTGGTTTTAAATTTTTTATCAAATTTCTCCTCTAACTTTTATGCCAATTGACCCACTTGAGTCTCCAAATTACAGATAGTGCTTTTGTGATTTTATGATTAGAGATGGAAACTTGCATGAATTGTTGAAGTCTCTCTTCAAGCTTTGATTTCCTTTCATGCAAGGAAGGTTGTTGTTCTTGGTTTTGTTGATGTGGTGGTCTATTTGAAGATCTGGCTTGTCCCATGCTTTGGTGAGAATTCCATCCTAGATTATAGTTCCCATTGTTACCTTGGAGGCCTTGATTTCCCATATAATTGACTTCTTCTTAGGAAATATATTTCATGGCACATTGTCTATTGGCATGATCCCTACCATTTAACTCACAACTTTCAAGTTGTTGTTGATGTACAAATTGAGAACATTTTGCAGCTCTGGAGTAAATACTGGGATTTTCTTCATAAGAGCTTCCAATTGATAAGTCATTATCTTATTTTGAGCTAAAATGCACCTTGAGTTTAAGCTCCAATACACCTTTTTTTCTGTACTCGAGTTCTCTCATTCTGCACTTCCAAATCATTTGAAGTCAAATTCTCTATTAACTCCTTAGCGTCTTCAAGTGTCTTTGATTTTATCATACCTCCAGTTGAGGCATCTAACACTAATTTTGTGTATGCTCTCAATCCTCCCAAAAAGATATTTATTTGTGTTGGTTCATCAAGTCCATGAATAAGGGTTTTCCTAAGCAGCCATTTGAATTCATCCCATGTTTGACTCAATGATTCATCACACTCTTGGCGAAATGAAGAAATCTTTGGTTTCCCTTGATTAACCTTTGATTGCGGGAAGAATTTGTGTAGAAATTTTGTAACAACTTCATCCCATACAGTTAGGCTATTCTCAGGAAAAGAATGTTACCAAACCTTGGTGTTGCCTGCCAATGTAAAAGGAAACAAACTCACACAGATGGTTTCATTAGGAACCTGGTGATTTTTTACTGTATTTCAAATTTTCAAGAATGTAGCCAAGTGAGTGTATGGATTATCATGAAGTAACCCCTAAAACCGATTATTCTACACTATATGAATAAGAACATGTTTCATCTCCATGTTGGCAGCATTCACCACTGACCTGACAATACTATTGAAATTCAACGCTCTTGTGAATCTTGAATAATCTCCTAAGGTACATTGTTTATGACCCTCCCCAGCCATAACTACCTCTTCTTCTTGATCTGATGATTGGAGATGAGAGAAATTTGAAACGATTTATGCTTCTCGTGCTGAGACTTTGCGTGCTAAAACTTTGCATGTGATCCTTTGCATGCTTCCGTGAAAAGTCACCTTTGTATATTATTATTCCCTACGTTGTTCATTTAGTTTCTGGATAGTAAATTAATTGTTCAGTCAAAATTCTACCTCTTATACAAAACATGGAAACACTAGAAGGAACAAGTTAATAATTAAAAGTTTATTTATATACAAAAAATAAACTATATACAAAAATACAAATAAAATAATCATATAAAAGAATTATGAACAATTTAAACCAAAATTTGTAAATAAAACAAAATTGACTAAGCAAAATGACAGTCCTCGGCAACAATGCCAAAAATTTGTTATGATATTAGTAAGTGTACCAAATCGCACAAGTAATAAAGTGAAAAGTCCAAATATCATTTTTCTAAGAGACTCACATTTGTTTAGAAAATTATGATTATTTACACATTACAACTAAGAACTTTTAAAATAATGAAAAGGGTTGAATTTTAATAAGACAATTCTAAATTCTAGAATGCAATTAAATTTATGAAATTAACTATGGTAGAGATTTCACCAAGGTTGGATTTCATGTTCTAATTTAATGTAAAAACACTAAACAATATACTTGTAATTTCTACTCTAGCAATTACACCATAAGCTAACAAGACCTAATTCCTTACAGATAAGTCTAAACCTTAATAAACCAAAAGTCCGCATTAAGTTCAAATGTTTAATTTGATTAATTGATAAACTCTATGTTTAGAGGCAAAATCTATTACTTATCCTATCATAATCAAGGTTCTAAATTATTTCACAAGAATCAGATACTCATAAATATACAATCAATAATCATTCAATTAAGAAAAAAAAAATAGAACACAAGAGTAGAAATCACAAAGAGTGAAGATACTTTACATCCAACCCCAATGAATAAGGGAGTTAGTTAGTCCTAGACATTTTTAGCACTATAAAAGGGTTAGATGATGAAAATAATGATGAAAACAAAGAGTGAAGATACTTTACATCGTCTCTTCCTTATATTTAATTCTTTGTTCTCCAAAAGATTGGTTTTTTAATCCGTGACACATTCAATTTAAAGAATTTTCATAATTCACAGATCGTTGGGCAAGTTAGAATCGATGGGCGACTTGACCTCTCTCATTGGGGAATTTGGGCTGCCTCGCTGAACGAATTGAGCCAAACTAACAAGACCTGAAAAATGTACTTGAATGAATTTTACATGAATAATAATCCTTGATATATATTCTTCAATTTTCTACGATTTTCACTTATCTATAAAATATTTTTTAAATAAAATTTAAATATTTATCTTTTCTAAAATTATCTAATAAAATCTTAATTAATTATAAAAATAACCATAAAAAAAATAAAAACGTAATAGAAATAAGGTATAATTAGTCGCAACGTACCCAGTTTCGTCCCAATGTGTCTAAATGGTACCCGCTTTTAACTTTGCATTTACTTAGTACCCAAATTAGTTAATTTGCATCAATGTGGTCTCTTTTCGTTGACTCCGTTAAATAAGATAACGTCTGACTGTATTGACCAGTTAAGTGAGAAAAAAATGTTATGACGTGGCACGAGAGTAGTGTGTGATGTGGAACAGTGCAGTGTAAGAGGAAATTGAAAAGAAAAAAAGGCACAAATTGGGAATAAAATTGGAACGTTTTCTGCGATAGAATAAGGGTTTTCTGGAGTTAGGGTTTACGAAATTTGGGACATTTCATGCGTTGTGGACAAAATTAAAGGTATAACTGACATCAAATTGGCAGCTATTTGGGATTGCAGGTGCACAAACCATTTGTTATTGTCGTTGATTGCATTATTTGTTGTTGGGATGGTGGGGTTTAGGGTTAGTGATTGAATGTTGTGCGTGGTTTAATTTAATGGTGTTTTGGGTATTCTGAAGGAGATGGGTTATGCCAATGTGAAGGAGATGTGGTATTCCACCCACTGACCCAAATACAGAACCAGGAGAAGAAACATTATGGTTATGTGACCCACACGAACAAGACGACCACGAATGACTAAAACCATGCGACATTTCCCACTTCACTCGCCACCTTACCCCTACAACAAATCAACTTCCCGGCGAAAAAATGAAGAAGATGAAGATGGGAATGGGAAATTAGGGCTTGTTGAATGGGGACAATCAATTCAAATAGGGCATGACACATTATCCACAAATTGCCACTGTACAATTATTTTCATTGACACCTATCTGTTCTACAATGCCACATCACTGATCTGTTAACGACGTTTATGAAAACTTAACGGGATGGACCACATTGATGCAAATTAACTAATTTGAGTACTAAGTAGATGCAAAGTTAAAAGCGGGTACCATTTAGATACATTGAGACGAAACTGGGTATGTTGTGACTAATTATACCTAGAAATAACGATAATGATAATTATCACACTGCAGCCGTGTCGGTGATACCCTCGATAAATCTTTACTCATAAATGGTTTTTCTTTTTTAGAAAGTACTAATAGGGTCCGACCACTCATTGTCTTCTATTTTTTTTTTCTCGTTTTGAATCCGTTTAGCCGGTTTTTAAACCGACACCACCTGGTGGTAGCTATTTCTCCCATATTCTTATAGTGTCTAATTCTTTTATTTATGATATAAAGAATGCTAATAACGTTGATCATACAGCTAAAAAAAGTTCGACAATAGAATGCGGTTATAGTGAAATGATAGAGGAATCTATTAACGAGAACCAGGAATTTTTTCTTTGCAATAAATTCTAAACTACCTCATTTAAGAGGTGTTCCATCAAGCTATAATAACATTTCTCGGGGCATAGTCAATGGCCCATAACCAGATATAAGTGACACATAGGAAGGGTAGAAATTGTTTAATATGTTAGAATTGTGTTCTTTATTAATTTTGCATATTGACTAATTTTATAAAGAAATTTATGAGTTTGGATTATTTGGTTTTTCTCTATTATTTCTTTGTTGCATCTTTAACATGTATTAAAATTATCTTTTAAAATACTAAAATAATATGTATTTGACAGAAGACAACATAAAAAAATTTTAACAGAAAAACCAAACTTCAAATTTATGGTCTTTGATTTGGCTTTAGAAGTCTTTCGTGGAGCATAAATTAGCCTCTACCTAGCATGGGTTCAAAATTTGAAAATTATTGAAAGAAGTGTATGTCCTGGGCCAAACTTCATTAACTAAATATCTTCGTTATGAAACAAGAAATTTGTATGGCTATATTTGTTCCAACTTAAAAGATGAATACGACCTTTCCCTCTTAAAAGTACCACACAATCCCTCTTAGGACTTCAACAAATCTAAAAACAAAAGCAATACAGATAACACATGTGACTAAACTTCAACTAATCTTGTTCTTTAACCCCATTACATCATCACTTCGACAAAGTTCAACTAAACTTAAATTAAATACACAATTAAGCACGTTACATGGCACATATATGCCAAATGGAGTACCAATTTTTGACGTGAGATTGGGAGAAAGGAACTTAAGATTTTGAAAGTTGAAGATTTTCAAACCTTAAATGATACGGACTGCATACTACAACAAAGGGGAAAAAAAATTAACAATAGCTATAAGAATCATTACAAGAAAATTGGAAAATTTTATTGATTAGGGAATCCATGGGTAAATCAAATTTTATCAATGAATTTTAGAATTTTTATTACCGATAATAATGGATCTATAGATAAAATTCATGTGTGAATTAAAACTATAATTACTACCAGATATTTATGTTTTCGTCTGACAATTTAAAATTCTTATTACCAAAAAAGAATTTAATCGGTCAAATATATTAATAATTGAATCTTTTAGTACTCCATCAGTAAAACAGAGGTCAATGTTTTCATTTTGGACTTCGATAATTTCGTGATAAAATATCTCGATAATTTTTTTTTCAATTAAATTAATTGGTTAAATGGTTGTCAAATGTATTGGTAAATGAATTGGAGATGAATGAGAAGAAGAAAAGGAATGAGGAGGAAGAAGAAGTGGAAAACGAAAATGAAGAGAAAGAAGATGAAGAAGAAGAAAAAAAAAATTCTTATAATTGTTGGGAAGATGTGGAAGAAAAGAAAGAGGAAGAAGAGAAGGAAGAGTGGAAGAAGTAGAATAAGAGGAATAGGAAGAGGAGGAAGTCGAAGAAAATGAAAAAGAGGAAGAAGAAAAACCAAATCATAATATGGTTGTTGATAATTACTTATTGGTATATGATCATCAATAATTATCATTGGATATAAGATCATGGATAATTACTAACGAATCTGTTCCTGATTGTCAATAAAATTTATTAACAAGCATTTAATCCACAAATTTTATTGTTGTTTTTTTCGGTAGGAAATTTCATTTTATCGATAAATTTCTTCTACCACTATAAGAAAATGTCTCCATTAACAATAAATTTTAGTGATCAAAAGTTGTTAGTCACCATAATTACCAATTTAGATACCAAATTATAAAATAAAAATTATCGGTTACTAAAATAATCACTATTATGAATAAAAATTATAATTGGTTTCTAAAATTTATCTTCCAAGGTTTTAGCTACCAAAAGATATTGGTTATTAACATTAGCTACTTAGGTTTTTGCTACTAAAGGAATTAGTTTCTAAATTAGTCTGTAATTAATTAGTAACAAATTTATCGACCAATTATAATTTTTTATTCATAATAATGATTGTTTTAAGGAACCAATAATTTTTTATTTTTTAAATTGGTATATAAATTGGTTACTATAATAACTAACAACTTTTAATCACTAAAATTAATTGTTAATGAAATATTTTCTTATAATATATTACTAACAATTTTTTCATCAATAATTCCATATTTTTGTTTTAATGAATGTCAAAATCTCTCAAACAACAATGATTAGAACGGAAATACATGTGAAATGAATCGAGATAAAGAAAAAATGAACTAAAACAACTATTATGACACAGATTAAACACTTGAAGGAATACAACACCAAAAGCTTGAAGAAGAAGAAAGATGACTTGGAGAAGAACAAAAAAACATCAGATACTAATGGAAAACAATAAAGTAATCAATAATGTTTTTTTAAATTAATATTTAAATCCTTACCGACAATTTTTTATTACTTATATCGATTATTAATAAAACATTTTTTTTATTGTGTACCTCGGTCCAATAAATAATAAACTGACTTTTTATGTATCAAAATTATTTAATTGTACTAAAATTTACCAACGTCTTAATATTATTTCTAAAATACTTTTCTTAAAACATAAAAACATATGACGCAATAAAAAATTGGATATTAAATGAAGTTAAGGTATTTTAAGAAAATTATCATTAAAAGAATTAAAAGTATTTAAAAATTTACAATTTACAAAACCATATGTTATTAACTTTTATTCCAGAACTAAAGTAGTAACAATGAATGGTCTATGAAAATAACATGCTAACAAAAGCATGGTAGAAAAGAAAACGTGTTTGAAAGAAAAGATTATAAAAACGAGAAATAAATGCTTTTACACTGTATAAATACTAATAGGCATCAAAGTTCTCCCAAGATATATATATCATACCCACTTCCTCTAAATCGTGGCTAAAGCAAGACATTGTGTTAATCGGAAAAGTATCCAACTATCTTTACCACCACAAAAACCGTTATCCAAGCCATGGAACATGCCCCTTCTCTTTTGTTTTCAAAAATTCGAAGCCTTTGGTTCTTTGTATGCTTAACCATTATCCTAAAATCCCTAATACCTAGCTTTGTTCAGAAATGGTCCAAGAAACAAAAACCAAAACTTCCCCCAGGTCCCAAACCGTGGCATGTGGTGGGCAACCTTCCTGAGATGCTTGCATACAAACCTGTTCATCGATGGATACACAATCTCATGAAACAAATGAACACTGAGATTGCATGCATCCGCCTCGGAAATACCTATGTTATCCCTGTCACATGTCCCACCATTGCCAGACAGTTTTTGAGAGAACAGGATGCAACTTTTGCATCAAGATCACTAACCACTTGCACTGATCTCGTTAGTAGCGGATATTTAACCACAATTTTAGTGCCATTTGGGGACCAATGGAAGAAGATGAAGAAAATCTTAACCACGGATTTGCTTTCTTCACAAAAGCACCTGTGGCTCCATGACAGAAGGACTGAAGAAGCTGACAACCTTATGTTTTATGTTTACAACAAAAGCAAAAGTGTGAACAATGGTGTTGTTGGCCTTGTCAACATCAGAAGTGTTGCAAGGCATTATTGTGGCAACCTTATGAGGAAAATTGTTTTCAATACAAGGTATTTTGGGAAAGGTAGGAAGGATGGGGGGCCTAGTTTTGAGGAGAAAGAACATGTTGATTCCATCTTTGTTTTACTTAGATATGTCTATGCCTTTTCTGTTTCTGATTATATCCCATGCTTGAGGAGACTTGACTTGGATGGACACCAGAAGAAGGTGAAAGAAGCTTTGAAAGTGATAAAGAAATATCATGATCCAATCGTTGAAGAAAGAGTTAAACAATGGAAGGATACAAGAAAGATTGATGAACAGGACTGGCTGGACATTTTGATCTCCTTGAAAGATGCTGATAATAATCCATTATTGACATTGGAAGAAATTAATGCACAAATTGTGGTAAAAATTTTCTTCTCGGTATGTTTTCATGAAGAGGAAACAAAAATTATAGTTTGAAAAAAAATTTTTTGACAAACTTAACAAAGTTTGTTTTTTACACTAAGATATTGTAGTTTTAATTTTTATTTTTCATTTTTAAAAATTTTTCACTTTGGATAGGAAAAAGACAAAGGATTGTCAAAGTTTGTTAAACAAATTTTTTATTAAAATATCATTCTCCTTTTGGAAAACATTTATCATTTGCATTATCATATTTCACTTCTCTATACTTCTTGTTAATCGTGTAATGAATTAAAAACAGGAGTAAAAATAAGAAAAAATAAATATATTGTAACAAATTTAAACTATTTATATATTATTAAAATAATTGATAAAATAAGATTTGTATTTATATATTGTGAATTATTTCTAATCGATACAGATTTTCAATCTACATAAATTAAAATAATTTGTTAAATATTTTATATATTATTATTTTTAACTATTTTTTCACTAATTCCTAATCAAGTTATAATTAGGGAAAAGTCAAAACTTTTTATCTTTTCAATGACTTATTGAGAAAATCGTTTAAATATATAATATCTCTAAAATCATACGTTATCACATTTAATTATAAATAACTTGCAACTTTCCCTTTAGAAAACAAATCATCTATAATAATATAATATATAAAAAATATTTTTTATTTTTTGTCGATATTTTATTTTTTTAATTTTTTCCTTAATTATTATTTTAAAAATTAATTATTTTATAAATTTTTGATCTTTATCTATTATTTTAAAAATTTCTTGCCTAAACAGTTATTTTAACAAATTTTCTTTTGTACATTGTCCAATTTTATTTTTTATTTTAAAAAATAATAATTTTGTAAATAATTTACTTTTAATTTTATATTTTAAAAATCTCTTTTGTTTTTAACAATTATTTTATTTAAAAATTATTTTAAAAATTAATTATATAATTCGAAAGTAAATACTATTAATTTTAATTCAAATCTCGATAAAAATTAAATAAAAATTAAAAAATACAAACATAAATTCACGACGCCTATATTTTCGTTAATATTTCATAATTAAATAAAAATTAAAAAATACGAACATAAATTCACGACGCCTATATTTTTGTTAATATTTCATAATTGAAATTAATGTATTTGTCTCCCTCGATTAAAATATTGACACATGGTAAAAAAATCACTTTCTTATTGTTATTCTCTAATGTAACAATATTTATTTGCAAAGACCAGGAAGTTTAGCCAAAACAATAATAGTTCTATTTCATTCCATGCTTAAAATATAAAATTGGAACTCTATATTCAATCTTGCAGGAAATAATGATCGCAGCAGTGGATAATCCATCAAATGCTTTCGAATGGGCACTAGCTGAAATGATAAACCAACCAAATTTGCTCCAACGAGCCATTGAAGAATTGGACAGTGTGGTGGGAAAAGAGAGGTTGGTTCAAGAGTCAGATATACCAAAGCTTAACTTTGTAAAGGCCTGTGCAAGAGAGGCTTTTCGCCTTCATCCCTTGGCAGCTTTTAATGTTCCCCATGTCTCAATGAGTGATACAACTGTGGGAAATTACTTCATCCCAAAGGGTAGCCATGTAATACTAAGTAGAAGAGAACTTGGAAGAAACCCAAAAGTGTGGAATGAACCCCTCAAGTTTAAACCAGAACGTCACCTTAAGAGTGATAATGAGTCTAATGTAACTTTGACAGAGCCAAACTTGAGGTTCATATCATTTAGCACAGGAAAGCGTGGTTGTCCTGGAGTTATGCTTGGGACCACAATGACCGTGATGCTATTTGCGAGGTTGCTGCATGGCTTTACTTGGACTACCCCACCTAGTGTTTCAAAAATAAACCTAGTTGAGTCCAATGATGATTTAAATCTTGCAGAGCCACTTATGGCAGTTGCTAAGCCCAGGTTAGCACCACAATTATATCACCTTTAACTTAGCGCAAGAATTCACTGGAGCGTGTTCCCAAATAAAAATGTTAAATATATGATATGTCATATGTTATGAATAAGTAAGGATATATAAATATTTCGTCTCTTTTCTGAAGAAAATTAGTTGTCTTTTCTGCTGTTTGGACGCTTAGCACCGGGTTTCTGACGCCTAGCGCCATTTCCTCTTCTCTCCACGCTCAAGCGTGTTTGTTGTTGTTTGCTTAGCGTATTTTTCTGTAATCTATTTTCCTTTGTTATAGATGTATGCCTCTTTGGCTTCTTCCGAGTGTACCTTTTTTCAGATTCAATAAAATCGTTTTCTTAATGATTTCATTTTTCCCTTGAAAGTTTTGTTTATTCCTGGTTATCTGTTTGTGGTCATTGTTTCTGGATTTCTTTTTCTGGCTTTGGTCTGGTGCGTATTCTCTCATCCTTCTTTTTCTTTCTTCGATCTTGTTTCTTTCTTGTTTACCCTTTCTTATTCTTTCTTGCTTTCTTTTAATCATGGGTGAAGGGGTTCAGTCTTTTTCTCTTCAAATTTTTCTTTCCTTGCATACCAACGAGCACCAGTGCATTTTAAAGCTTTTACCAGAATATGTCTCGGTTTTTTGCACCCGCCGCATATAAGCACGCAGTGGCAGTTTTGTAATTAAAGTAATCTTTTATACCTCGATTGTTATACTAATCGAGATATATCGCTTAAAAAATTTTTTAACCACTGTGTTAACCCATAATTTGTTTTTTCTTTTTTACTCAAGCAATATGTTTCGGTTAGAACCGAGGCAGTAGTGAGACAATGTGCTTCGGTCCAGCTGCTACACGAGGCAGTAATGACCCTTTGTAGGGTTAAAAAACCCCATTTCTTCATTGTGCAGCGGCTCACTTCTGCAATCCTTCATCTTCTCCGACGTCCAGCGCAGCTCCGAGCAAATCCCGCACACCTCCCACCGTCCCGCACACCTCCCACCATCTCGCACACCTCCGACGTGCTAGGTCGTCATTTTGTCGCTTGCACCGTCGAGGAGGTTTCCGGCGCTAGTGTGGCTTCAGGTATTTTCTCTACTCTGAACGTTTGCCATTGGGGTTTTGTCTCTCTTTGTTCTGCTCCGCCAGATAACCATTTTGTCTGTCTTATTTTTTTTCTTCACAGCGGTTTGAGATCCTTATCTGCTGATTGGAAAAGATGAGGTGCCTTTACTTTTTTCTTTCATTTGCTTTTGTTCACCGTTTTCCTCCCTATTTCTTATGCTTTTTTATCGTGTGGACAATATCCCTCACAGTTATTCATTGATGCATAATATTTACTGTTGTTTTTGAGTTTCTGATTTGTCGTTGTATTTTTGTGGTGGAGTAAGCTTCAGAGTGATGCCTTGCGAGAAACTATCACTGGAATCATGGCCTTGTGGAGACTATTGAACTTGTTGTGGTTTCTAGGAAGTGATACTTAACATTTAATATTTATAAAAAGTTATTAATATCTAAGTTCAGCAAAATTTGAGTAACTTTGAAAGTACTAATTTGTTTGTGTATAAACTTGATGTGACTATTTCTTTGTTTAAGCTGCTGCAGGTGAATTCATTAAAGAAGTATGAAGTAGGGAGGAGATGAACCAATATTATGATGATGGCGATCCTTGATGGCTTCCAAAAGGCATGTTCTATTGACTTTGCACCTTTTAATATTCTGCTATCACCACTCAACAAATGTATCATTTTCTTTCATTATAATCTCAATCTTTCTTGCATCACTATAAAATAGATTCCAATTCAGGGACATAGCCCGCTAGTCTTAGTTGGTCATCCAGATGAAGTAGCAACAAGTGAACCTGACTATAAGAAGCATGATACTTTTTAATACTTTTAGCCTCTGGATGGTTTTTAATACTTTTAGCAGTAAACTGAATTTAATTGAATTTTCATTTTGTTTATTCTTAATAGGAGGTAGGATTAGACTTTGTTGTTGGAATGTTTGGGTTGCTTCTGATATGTAAGTGGATGTGTTTTCTTCATTGCCTGGTCTTTAACTTACCTTATTTTAATTTGTATCTTTGAATGTAAGATAGATTGACTCACTATAACAAAAACAATTTTTACCAGAGGTTATTTATGGCATTTCCGGGGGTTTTAACCCCGTTAAAGGAGTTTCTGGCGGTTTGTTTTTCCTCTAGAAAAATCAGCGTCGTTAATGGATTACCGGTGGTTTTGATTAACCCCTGGTAAAGCAGCATTTACCGACGATTTTGAAACCCCAGGTATTTACCGGCGATTTCAAAACCCTTAGTAATTACCGACGATTTTAAAACCCCTGGTAATTACCGACAGTTTTAAAACCCCTGGTAGTTACCGACCGTTTTCAAATCCCTGATAATTACCGACAATTTTAAACCCCTAATATTTATCTGAGGTTTTAAAACCCCCGATAATTATCCCTAGAATCGATACTTTAAAGGAATTTTCGAACTTTTGCTAGTTTTTAATAGATTTAAATCCCTCATGGAGTTTTTTACCCCTGCAATGCAATTCATTATTTATTTGTGTTTTTACTTTATGTTTCAAATTTCCTTAATTTTATTGCACTTTTTTAATGCACATAATTCTTAAAACATCAAATAAAAAGCAAAAATTATAAAAAAAAATGTATATTTGTTTATAACTAGATATAACAATCAGAGCGAAGAAGATTGTATGGGGTCTTCAATACTCTCAAGCTTTCCAAAAAAATCAGATTCTGAGCGAGAAGTTTAATTAGCCATGTAAGAGCAACAATTGTGGTATCATGGTCTGCAACCAGCATAGTTAATATATTATCCTTCAATTGCTTATCTGTGAATTTATTTTCATCCTCTTCTCTATCTTTGTTGTGTTTCATAACCAAGGATCCTAAGAAATCATGTTGAAAGTCTTGGTCACTTCTCCGCAAAATTGTAGAATCCAACATCTCATACATCCTATCTTGAGCCTGCACACATTCATAGCATGCATTAGGGTGAAAGAGAGTTAAGTTATCTTAGTAATTGAATCAAAGCACCTATTTATTTCTAGGTGGAATGTTTTGTACTACTTTGTTACCTTGATGCCACGATGAAAAGTTGTTCTTGGAAGTTTAAAAGGCAATGGTATGAAATATTAGGTCCTCCACAAGTGGATGCCATAAATTTCTTTAAAGTAAAATTTACATGTATTCAATAAAGTTTAAGAACAACCTGAGACAAAATAATAGGTCCTCCCTGTGGTGCATATAGGTTCTCTTTCTTCATCATATCCACAATCTTTTCATTTCATCCTGAAGACAATTCAATTTCACATGATAAAAGGAAGCAGAGGCAGCAGAATGAGACATGCAGGAAGAGAAAAAGGGATATAAATACCTTGAATGGTTGGTTATCAGTTCGGAACTGAATTCCCGGAATAAAATGTAGCCAAACAGGGGAACCACTGCTCAGAAAAGTTAAAGGCCATGATCAGATATGAACTTCTTTGTGAAAAATACATAAAAAGATCATATTTTACTCGTAGTTCCATTCAGCACATGTGTATGGACCAATCTGCAGATGCACATAGAGGCCTGCTACTGCTACAACCTTCACAAATTTAACCAAATCTGCCCTACCTTCCAAAATTAAACTGCCAAGCCAAAGCACACACTCCATCATTGATTTATTAACAAGTTTAAGCTTCTGATTGACATTAAGAAATACCCTCCATCTCATTGTTCTTATTAACTCAAAAAAAATATGTGAAGCAGTGAAAAATCACACTTGGTTCGATTACTGAGCAAGTTTGGAAAAAACAACTCTAATTCTTGCTTTCAGTTCTTTAATTTTTTTTAAAAAGAAAATCAAATTCTATTGAGAAAAGCAATATATATTAGATGACATACCTACAATTATAACTTCTGGAGGTTCAGTGAAGCCACTAAGTGATGCTAATTTCACCTATTATCGATCCTTTTTCTTCCCCTGTACATGATATAGCAAATGGAAATGCATAGAAAACTGGAGTTTGTCCTTATTATATCCATTTACAAAAGAAATAGGTTAGAAAGGGTAAAGAATTGACGGTATGAGGAAGATGAGAAACAGAACCTTGGCAGTGTAGGTGAGGCTCTCCAGTTCTAGTTGTCCTCGCACTCGATCATGCTTCCATGGTAGAGTTCGCCACTCTTGAGCTCAATCATCACCACGTGACCTGATGCCTCATGGAGCAATTGGTATTCCCAAACTCCTACTCATCCTCCGCCAAAACCCTACTTTCCTTCTTCATTTTTTCCTTTTCTCAAGCCAAACCAAGCAACTCTTTCGATTGGAATGATGAGCTGAAACCACTAAAACCTGCAATCACACAACGCATAATAGATTTCGATGAAAGAGGGAAAGTGAAAAAATAACATGAAAGTGAAAAAAAATTGAAAGCCATTACTAGATTTGCGATCGAAGATTCGGAAAGAGAAATGAAAGCAAACAAAATTGGAAGCTCAGATTGAGCGATTGAGAGAATGAGAAATTTAAAGCAAACAAAAGCTTTTTTAATGAGATTGAGAGAGGGCAAACGAACTTTTTTTTACCTGAGAATGAGAGATGCCAATGAAGGAGAGATGAAGTCGAGAATGAAGACTGTGTTAGGTTACCAGCAAGAGAGCAAAAAAATACAATGTTCTATAAGTGAGAAAAGAGGATCAGTGAAAAAGTGAAAAATGAAATTTACACGCGATTCATTTAAAAAAATCTCGGGCACGTAGCAAGGGTTTAAAAAACCTCCATTAGTGTATGGATTACCTGAGGTTATTATAACCTCTTCTAATAAACCCCTCTTATAATTCAAAATTTTTGTAGTGACTGTTGTGTTGTGTGTATGCCCAACAGTTATCATGGGATCAACTCGTTTTGTTGCTGCGAAGGATCAAATTATTCCCAACAGGACTGGAGGTGAAAGTTTACATAGAAATGTTGTATGTTCACCATCATGGAATAGGAAAACTATTTGAATTTTTTTTTTAAATGTCATATGCCTCGGTTGAAACAGACCCGAGGCAGTAAATGTAACTTTCTGCCGCGGTTAAAACAGACCCAAGGCAGAAAGGGTATTAAATTTTCTTTTATTTTTTGAATTTTTGATACCCATTAGGCCTCGGTTATGAGAAAACCGAGGCGGTAAATATTAAATATGCCTCGGGTTTGTAATCGAGACATAAAGTACTACCTTTTTACTTCGGCCGTATATACTTCGGTTGCGGACCCGAAGCAAAAAGCTAAAAATAACCGCTGTCATTTCCCTTCTCTGCATAGAGGAGAATCCTCTAATTTTGATTGTATGTGAGATATACTTCATTCTAATAATTATTGTTGACGGAGTAACACTCTTATCACAGCTAGAGCTGTCAAAACGGATAATCTGTCCCGATTTGGCTTGACCTATCATAAGTTGATCATTTAGTGAGCCAACCTAATCCGGCTCAATTTTTAATGAGACAACAAAATTTTAACCCGGTCCAACCTACCACAGGTTGGCGGGTTAAACAGGTTGCTTCATGGGTTCACTTAATTAAAAGAAATACAATTTTTTTTATTTTTACAGTCAAAATTAAATTATAATTCTAATTAAAATGTAAATAAACTTTATTACAATTCAAATACAAACCAAAATAAAAAAATACAAATTATTTATGTGGTGGCCAAAAAAATAACCTAACATGACCCAAATGTAAAACCCAACTTAATAAAAAATATTTGTGTGACTCTTTTATCTGCGAGTTGATGAGCCGAACCCGGCTCACCACAAGTTCAACCCGGGTGAGCCGGGTCAAAAATCAACCCGTATTGAAATTTGTAAAAAAATTTCAACCTAACTCGACACGAACCTATAGTGAGCTGAGTTGACTCATGGATTCCAACACATTTTAAAAACATAAATTAAGGAAACTTTTTATTATTATTTATTTTACGACAAATTATTTTTTTTTCTTTTTATTTATCATTTTTTTTAAAAAAACATTTTTATTCACCCGGATGAAATTGGGTGTTGACAGTTATCCCTCTTTTCTTATATTTTTCTAGATAATATGAAGATTTTACATTTCATATTATCAGAGTAAAAAATAAGAAAAGACAAAAACAAAAATTTCATTCGAGCTCTAAAAAGAAACGACATGCATGCAAACATTAAGGAAATCAATAATCAATGATCATTCCATCGGAGAGGGTCTTGATATGAAAGATCGATGATCATTGCTTTGCAGAGAGCCTCGATATGAAGGCACATGAAAATCAATGACCATTCCATCGAAGAGGGTCTTGATATAGACATATGAAATCAATGACCATTCCATTGAAGAGGGCCTTGATATGAAAGACCGATGACCATTACTTTGTAGAGGGCCTCAATATAAACATAAGGAGATCAAAGATATCTTAATTGCACGTATAATATGAAAAACGAATTTTCTTTTTTTTTTCTTTTTATGAAATGCATGAATCACATAAGACTTTTGTCTTTTTATATTTATTTTTCTCTCTTTTTTTTTCAGATTTGAAGGTGTCAAAACCTTAATATGCTTGAATGTATGAATTTATGATGCAAAGCTTCCATAGAAATCCTATATAATTTCATGTTTTTCTTTGTCTTTTTATAATTCTTATTATTTTCAAGCTACAAAAACAGAGTTTTTGGACAATATGAAACCAAACTAAAGGGGCCAGTATGAAACTGGGATTGGACCAAACAAACTGGGCTTGAGGGCCAGACTAAACTGGGCTTGAGGGCTAGACTAAAATGGGCTTGGGCCAGACAAAACTAGGCTTGAGGGCCTGACTAAACTGAGCTTGGGCCAGAATAAATTAGGCTTGAGGGCCAGACAAAACTGGGCTTGGACCAAAAGAAACTGGGTTTGAGCCAGACTAAACTAGGCTTGGGCCAGACTAAATTGGGCTTTGGGGCCAGACTCAACTGGCTTGGGGGCCAGACTAAAGTGGGTTTGGGACAGACTAAACTGGCTTGAGGGCTACACAAAACTGGACTTGGGCCAAACAAAACTAGGCTTGGGGGCCAGACTAAACTGGACTTGGGGGCCAAACTAAACTGGGCTTGAGGGCCAAATAAAACTGAGCTTGGGCCAAACAAAACTAGGCTTTGGGGGCTAGACTAAACTGGGCTTGGGCCAGACTAAACTGGGCTTGAGGGCCAGACAAAACTAGGCTTGAGGGCTAGACTAAACTTGGCTTGAGGGCTAGACAAAACTGGGCTTGGAGGCCAGACTAAACTAGGCTTGGGGGGCATACTAAATTGTGCTTGGGCCAGACTAAACTCGGCTTGAGGGCCAAACAAAACTCGGCTTAGGCCATACTAAACTGGGCTTGAGGGCCAGACTAAACTAGGCTTAAGAGCTAGACTAAACTAGGCTTGGGGGGCAAATTAAACTGGGCTTGGGCCAGACTAAACTGGGATTGAGGGCCAGACAAAACTAGGCTTGGGCTAGACACAACTGGTCTTTGAGGGCCAGACTAAACTAGGCTTGGGCCATACAAAACTGGGCTTTAGGGTATATTGGTCATTCATATGAATGAAGAGGACCATGAATTTGAAAAATGTCACAGGTAGGGATGTCAAAAAAATCTGTACTTGCGGGTATCCGCGGATAAAACCCGCAACGGGTAAAAAATTGATATTAAAAATGGATACCCGTTACCCGCGGGTATGGGTATTTTTGATGCCCGCATGTTAACGGGGCGGGTACGGGTATCATAGTATCCGTACCCGTGGATACCTGTACCCGCTAAACTTTAATTCAGAAAAATACCCTTATATATATATATATATATATATATATATATATTAGTAAAAAACATTATGAGTCTTCATTCAATAATGGTGATCAGATTCTTACCCCACAAATGAGTAAATTGCTTCCATATTGTGGAGACATTAATGTGTCTCTAAGATTGGTTATGGACCAACATGGAAGGTAATGAAATTAACACTTTTACTTAGATATTTTAATTAAGTGATTGTTAGAAATTTTTACTGAACTTCTTATGTTTTAAGGCTCTTCTAGATTAAAATTGGACAACATGAAACTTTATACAATGTTGCAAGAGGTGGACATTGATGAAGTTAGTAATTTCTTTAATATTTTATTTAAAAATAAACTACAATATAAATTGGTAGTGATTTTTTATTTGTTTATTTTTCAAGAATCAATCGGAGAAAGGGGACTTGTTGATCCAAGCACTAATTATGATTAAATATTTATTTTTTAAAATATTTTTGTAAATACCCGTGGGTACCCGTGGATACCCGTGGATATGAAAAAAATAGACGGGTACCCGCATAACAGATACCCGACATATATGGGTACGGGTACGGGGCGAATATTTATCCAACGGGTAGGGTACGGGGGAGCTACTACCCGTACCTTACCCGTCCCGTTGACATCTCTAGTCACAGGTAACTTTTATAATATTAATTTCCTATTTCTGGAAAAACATTTTATTGAAGAAGCATGTTGCATAACAATGCCGACTCATGTTATGATGATATGATGACACATGTTATGATGATATGACATGCAAATGGTTATGCACTGTAGAATGCACATTTATTATTTCAAACACAAACATAAGGATCAGAACCCTAATATGCATGCATACATGATGATAACCTTGTAATGCTTTGTCCTTTTGACTTCTCTTTTTTTTTTTTGCATGTTCGAGTCAATTGTTCTATTTGCAATCATCAAACTCATTGTTATTTTCAATCTTTCCTGAAAGTGAGAAATGTCACACACCTTGAGGTCTAATGTTTAAAATGAATATACTTTTGACTTTCTCTTTCACAACATCAGTGCATGTGTGCTTGAATTTACAAGTGAGTGAGAGGCAGAAAATTTTTGGAAAGTATTTGGAGGAGATTAGGATAGCCATTGGGCATGTCATTCCTCACACATTCGTCAAAGGAGATGTATTTTGTGATGTTGGTGTGAAAAATACAAAAAGACCCAAAAGTTGCCCCAATTTTAGTGTTTGGGAAAAGGGTATGGGAAAATGGATCTATTAATGTCAGAGTAAAATTTTCATGTGATACCCATAAAATTGCCCTAGTTTTGGGATGGGGTTTTGCTCAAAAGAGGTAATGGATATGAAAAACATTGGCTAAAAGAATTGCCCCAGTTGGTTTGATTTTCTTTCACTTGCTTTGGCCAGTTAATAAGGAGTTCCCCTCTTCCTGAGACACCATTTTCATTATTTTCATTCATTTTTTTCACTCATTCATTTTTTAGCAACCGTATTGTTAGCCATATGGCTTTATCAAAAAATTGAGCTTTATGAAAATTAGAACAATCCTTATTCAATCTGTGTGGACTTTTTACTTGGCTTGTAACGTGGCTATATGCTAAAAGGTTTTGAAAGAAAGGATATAAAGGCTCAAATAATTTTTTTTACAAGTTTTTTTTTAAACAAGAGTTGCCATCTAGGTATTGCATCAGCTATTTCTCAAGACTTTTTGAACACTTTGCTTTTTTCAGATTTTATTTCAATTTCTTTCATTTGCAATCACTTTGTGATTGTTTTTTTATTATGGTTTACTTTCAATGAATTTTCTTCATTTAACCGTTGATTGCTTTTCATGTGCATCTCAACCTGACTTCTAGTATGATGATAACCCTTGTTTGGAAACAATTTTAAAAGAAAACTTTATTTTTTTTTGGCTCAATGGGGTAACAAAGGATATTTTACTTATTTGGATGAAAAAAAAATGGCCATACATAATTTCAAATTCTAATTGCTTTATTTTCAAAAGATTAACTTTGTGACAACGCTCAATGACTTTAACACGAGTAATTTTTTCTTTTATTTTCTTCCTTTCTTTTTTTGCCTAGATTGCCTTCTTGGGCTTTCAATCTAGTTGACTTCTTTTTCTCTTTTGAAAATTTTTTCTTATTTGTCTCGACGGATTCAGGGATCATCCAACTAGTGCAAGCAAATATAAACATTGGCAATTTTGCCCTAGTGAAAACTCATGTTTATTATACGAGTAAAATCAACGGTGTTAAGACAAATCCTTTTATTTTGTGAGAGTGAAGGGTTGAGGCTTTCAAGCCACGCGTGCATAAATGTCTTAAAAGAAAAAGTCAACTGATTATTCTAGATTAGAACATTTGATCACAAAACCATATTTCTACAAAGTGCACTGGTCAAGGTAGGAAACCCCAAACTATCGCAAGAACTAACAATAATCATAACAATTTCACATGGGATTTGGGATCCAATGTCCATATCCATACTTGTTATTATCCCACATGAGATAAGGTCATTCCAGGTTTACATCTGAAGTATGAGTGTTGGGACTTAGATTGTTGTAGGAGAAAACACTCCACGTCTATTCCAGGGAATTGAAGTTTCCTCTCAAAATACGCACAGGTAGGCCATTTACCCTCATTTCATATGAACCTGGGACACATAAAATAGCAACAATTTCATCATGATTTTTATGCCCATTCAAAAATGCATTGTATGTTGTTGTTTGACTCCGTAGGGCAAGTAGCTGTAAAAAAGTTATTGATGGAGTGTCTGTCAAACTACATCACCTAGCCTTGCACCACAACTTGTCGAAGTAACTGTCCTTGTGCATGAGTGTCACACTTGCATAAAAATATCAAACCCATGCAGTCACATCCATGTCGTTGCAACTCCAATCTGATAGATATATTCTCCTTGATACAACCTCACGTTCCTTTCAAAACGATTCCTTGACTTATAATCTCATCGAATCATTTAGCAACAATCTTAGAGGAGAATCTATCTTGATCATGTGTCACAAAAATATCTAATTCCATGTAATCATGAGGGGCTATAGAAAAAGAACCTTGATTGGTTCTCCTCTTCCTTGAAGGATTCGCAACATTCCTTTGAGGTGACATCAGATGATTACATATTGCGTAGAATGCCAACAAAGAAGACGAACGAATATCGATGGATTAAGAACACAAACAGAGAAGAATGCTCAGTGATCAAATTGGACAAGACGTTGGTTGAAATAACTGCAGTGGCAAACGATATGGCGACTACGGCAAGCGAAAAGGCAGGTGGTACAATTTCCCTATGGTTGGGTAAGCAGATACCTTTTGTTGGGCGAGTGGTACAATTTTACCTCTCACTAGGCGAGTGGTACAAATTTTCCCCCAAGACGTTTTTCAAAATTTTTAAAATTTTCAACACATAAACAAATTTTCACAACATCAATAATTCATTGGGTGAGTACAATGACTCAACAAGTTATGAAACAATGGCGATTAGTTGCTGCACGAGTAGATTACCTTAGAGACTAATGTGAAAAAATGAAGATTAAAACAAAAACTTCAAAAAATGAAAAACGTAGAAAATATTTTGTTGTCTACCAGTATTTTACGTCTTTTAGCTTGATGTTTGATATTCACGGTTCACACAAGTGGATTCTAGAAGTGAGACAATCCACCTCACCCCTCAAAAAATGATTAAGTCGTTGTCCATTAATGACCCAACATTTTTTGTATTTTCAGAGGTTAGATCCATAGGTTCTACTACACCATGTGGCTTGAGAACTTTGACTAACCACCTACTAGCTTAGATGAAAATTCGTCTTTAGTAGCTTCTTATCCTGATAAATTTTAATGCTTTATTTTTAATTTGTACAATTCTCGTGAGGATGTAGTCTCATCTCTTCTAACTCTAACAATTGAAATTTCTTATTTTCAACTGACATATAAGGATCAAATTCAATAACTTCAATGCCTAATAAGACTTATGCTCCATCTCGATTGGTAAATGAAAAGCTTTTCCATATACCAAACTAGTAAGGAAAGAATCCAATTGAATTTTTCATCACAATCCAATATGCCCACAAAGCTTCATCTTACTTTGCTCACTAGACCTTTATAGAGGATGCCACTATTTTCTCTGAAATCTTCTAAATCTCTTAGTTAGACACTTCAACTTGCCCATTAGTCTGTGAATGATATGGTGAATCAACCCTATGCTTTACATCATAGTGTAACAACACCTTTGCCAAGGGAGCATTGAAAAATGTGATCCTCTACCATTAATGAGAACTCTAGGAACTCTGAACCGAGCAAAGATTTGTCTCTTCCAAGAATTTTATAACCCTCTTGGCATCATTCTTTTTACACGATGTGGCCTCCACCCATTTACTAACATAATCCACAACTACCAATATGTATTCATTCCCAAATGAAGAAGGAATGAGTCCCATAAAATCTATTCACCAACAATCAAATACCTCTACTTCTAAGATAGCTTGCAGTGGCCTCTCATGTCTTCGAGATATTCTTCTAGTCCGTTGACATTTATCACAATCTTGCATGAACATAAGCATCTTTGAATAGTATTGACCAATATAATTTGGATTGAAGCACTTTAGTATTGTTCCTTTCACCATTATATTGTCCACTATATGGTGAATTATGGCAATACCGTAAAATGCCAACAACTTATTATGTAGTGACACATCTCCTTAGCAAGTTGTTAGCTCAGTTTTTGAACAAGAATGCATCATACCATATCAACTGCTTGGCATCATGTAAAAACTTCCTTTCTTGCCATTTGAGTTGTTTTGGGAGAACTCCAACAACTTTAAAATTTTCCAAGTCAGCACACCATGGTTTGTGTTGAATGAATAGAAAGACTTCCTCTAAAAAGCTTCATGAATATCCCATTCCTCGCAAGTTACTTCCTCATTTACTAACTGAGAAATATGCTAAGCTATAACATTCCAACTCCTCTTCTCCTATTCAATCTCCATATTGAATTCTTGCAATAGGAGTATCCATCGAATTAGTCTTGGATTTGAGTCTAGATGTGTAAACAAATACTTAATAACAATATGATTTGTTTAAATAGTGACCTTAGATATATTGAGATAGGATCTAAAATATTTCAAAGCATAACAATGGCTAACATCGAATTACTACCCTTTCCAACATTTGGTCCATGAAATCAATACACATCCAACACCGAGTGACTATTCTTGTTGGAATCAACTCATTCTTATCATCATGAATAACAATCAATCCTCCTTTTTTTGGCACTACATGCATAATACTAACTCAAGCGCTATTAGAGATAGGATAAATCATACCAGCTTCAACATTTGTGTACCCTCTTTTCTCACCACCTCCTTCATGGTTGGTTTCAATCTTCATTGTGATTGTGCAATAGGTTTGTAATCTTAATCGAACATTATCTTGTGCATGCAATATGTTTGACTTATCCCTTTCAAAAGAGATGTGTCACCTCATTGCTTCTTGATTTGCTTTCAGAATTGCCAATTTTGTTTCTTATGTATTTAATAAAGAACTGTTAATGATCAATGACTTCTTTACTCCCTCTTCCAAGAAAACATACTTGAGGTGAGTCAGCAACAACTTAAGTTCCAGTTGGATTTTATCATTAGCTTCTCTTTTTACCAACTTCTCCTCTTCAAAAATTATAGATACTTCTTGAATATTTTCCAATTGTTTTTGTCACCTCTACCACTTTGGCTTCCTCTTCCGCAATGAGATCTTTTCACAAGCCTCAACCAAAACTTTTTCCAGTGGAGATTTCATATGCATTTGATTCTTTCTGACTTCAATCATTACATTTATTTCCTCCACTTTATAGCAGTTACGATTATCTCCAAAAAATAATGAAACTACTAGAGTCTTTCAACTTTGGTGGCAACAACTTTTGTATTACAGTTCCTTTGAACCACGACAGTATTCTATATACTTCCTTTTCTTAGTGAGCAAGTCTTTCATTAATGTTGCATAAGAAGACATTTGTTGTAGTGCATCTAAAAAAGGAATGTTGATCTCCAGCCTTTTGAAAATATCCATTAATTAAGCAAACTACTTCTTTTCCTTCCTTAAATGGACTTGCAGATATATAAGAGATTTTTTCACACCTTTATTTTTACTTTTCTCCTTCTTTCTCTTCTTTTTAATTTCTTCCTCCACTCCCTCTTCATTCTTCTTACTCATATCCTCTCCACTCTCAACTTTTTCAATCTCATCACTTTTTTTCTCTTCACTCCGACTTGTGATAGCCTTGTAGTGATCCTTTGGGTTGACCTCAGTGTTGGTTTTAAATTTTTTATCAAATTTCTCCTCTAACTTTTATGCCAATTGACCCACTTGAGTCTCCAAATTACACATAGTGCTTTTGTGCTTTTGTGATTAAAGATGGAAATTTGCATGAATTGTTGAAGTGTCTCTTCAAACTTTGATGTCCTTTCATGCAAGGAAGGTTGTTATTGTTGGTTTTGTTGATGTGGTGGTCTATTTGAAGATCTGGCTTGTCCCATGCTTTGGTGAGAATTCCATCCTAGATTGTAGTTCCCACAATTACCTTGGAGGCCTTGATTTCCCATATAATTGACTTCTTCTTAGGAAATATTTTTCATGGCACATTGTCTATTGGCATGATCCCTACCATTTTAACTTACAACTTTCCAATTGTTGTTGATGTACAAATTGAGAACATTTTGGAGCTCTGGAGTAAATACTGGGAGTTTCTTCGTAAGAGCTTCTAATTCATAAGTCATTATCTTATTTTGAGCTAAAATGCACCATGAGTTTGAAGCTCCAATACACCTTTTTTCTGTACTCGAGTTCTCTCATTCTGCACTTCCAAATCATTTGAAGTCATATTCTCTATTAACTCCTTAGTGTCTTCAAGTGTCTTTGATTTTATCATACCTCCAGTTAAGGCATCTAACACTAATTTTGTCTACGCTCTCAATCCTCCCAAAAAGATATTGATTTGTGTTGGCTCATCAAGTCCATGAATAAGAGTTTTCCTAAGCAGCTATTTGAATCTATCCCATGCTTGACTCAATGATTCATCGCAGTCTAGGCGGAATGAAGAAATCTTTGGTTTCCCTTAATTAACCTTTGATTGCGGGAAGAATTTGTGTAGAAATTTTGTAACAACTTCATCCCATACAATTAGGCTATTCTCAGGAGAAGAATGTTACCAAACATTGGTGTTGCCTGCCAATGTAAAAGGAAACAAACTCACACAAATAGCTTCATTAGGAACCTGATGATTTTTTACTATATTGCAAGTTTTCAAGAATGTAGCCAAGTGATTGTATGGATTCTCATGAAGTAACCCCTAAAATCGATTGTTCTGCACCATATGAATAAGAACAAGTTTTATCTCCATGTTGGCAGCATTCACCATTGGCCTAACAATACTGCTAAATTCAATGTTCCCGTGAATCTTGAATAATCTCCTAAGGTACATTGTCTGTGACCCTCCCCAGCCATAACTACCTCTTCTTCTTGATATAATGATTGAAGATGAGAGAAATTTGAAATGATTTATGCTTCCCATGCTAAGACTTTGTGTGCTAAGACTTCGTGTGCTAAGGCTTTGCATGCTTCTCTGAAAATTCACCTTCGTATATTGTTATTCCCTACATTGTTCATTTAGTTTCTAGATAGTAAATTAATTGTTCAGTCAAAATCCTACCTCTTATACAAAACAAGGAAACACTAGAAGGAATGAGTTAATAGTTAAAAGTTTATTTATATACAAAAAATAAACTATAAACAAAAATACAAATAAAATAATTATGAATAATTTAAACCAAAATTTGGAAATAAAACAAAATTGACTGAGCAAAATGACAGTCCTCGGCAACAACGCCAAAAATTTGTTATGATATTGACAAATATACCAAATCGCACAAGTAATAAAGTGAAAAGTCCATATATCATTTTTCCAAGAGACTTACATTTGTTTAGAAAACTATGATTATTTACTCATTACGACTAAGAACTTTTAAAATAATGAAAAGGGTTGAATTTTAATAAGACAATTCTAAATTCTAGAATGGAATTAAATTTATGAAATTAACTATGGTAGAGATTTCACTAAGGTTGGATTTCATGTTCTAATTTAATGTAAAAACACTAAACAATATACTTCTAATTTTCACTCTAGCAATTACACCACAAGCAAACAAGACCTAGGTAAGTCTAAACCTTAATAAAAATTCTAATTCATTAGATATTTTTACCATAAGTCCGCATTAAGTTCAAATGTTTAATTTGATTAATTGATTCTGTCTAGAGGAAAAATCTATTAGCTATCCTATTATAATCAAAGTTCTAAATTATTTCACAATAATCAGATACTCATAAATATACAATCAATAATCATTCAATTATGATAAAAAAAAACAGAACACAAGAGCAGAAATCACAAAGAATGAAGATACATTACATCCAACACAATGAATCAGGGGGTTAGTTACTCCTAGACATTTTTAGCATTATAAAAGGGTTAGATGATGAAAATAATGATGATGATGAGTGTCTTCATCCTCTAGAATGTGCCTTTGTCGTCTCTTCCTTAGGTTTAATTCTTTGTTCTCCAAAAGATTGGTTTTTTAATCCGTGACACATTCAATTTAAAGAATTTTCATAATTCGCAGATCGTTGGGCAAGTTAGAATCGATGAGTGTCTTGACCTCTCTCATTGGAGAATTTGGACTGCCTTGCCGGACGAACTGAGTCAAACTAACAAGACCTGAAAAATGTACTTGAATGAATTTTACATGAATGATAATCCTTGATATTATTCTTCAATCTTCTACGATTTCCATTTATTTATAAAATATTTTTCAAATAAAATTCAAACACTTATCTTTTCTAAAATTATCTAATAAAATCTTAATTAACTATAAAAATAACCATAAAAAAATAAAAACATAATAGAAATAACGATAATGATAATTATCACACTCCAACCGTGTCGGTGACACCCTCGTTAAGCTTTACTAAAATGGTTTTTCTTTTTTAAAAAGTACTAATAGGGTCCGTCCACTCATTGTCTTCTATTTTTTTTCTCTCGTTTTGAATCCGTTTAGCCGGTTTTCAAACCGACACCACCTGGTGGTAGCTATTTCCCCCATAATCTTATAGTGTCTAATTCTTTTATTCATGATATAAAGAATGCTAATAACGTTGATCATACAGCTAACAAAACGTTCGACAATACAATGTGGTTACAGTGAAATGATAGAGGAATCTATAAACGAGAACCAGGAATTTTTTGCTTCTGCAACAGTGAAAAATCTATTATTGAGAGGTGTTCCATCAAGCTATAGTAACATTATCGAAGCATAGTCAATGGCCCATGACCAGATATAAGTGACACATAGGAAGGGTAGAAATTTTAACATGTTAGAATTGTGTTCTTTATTAATTTTGCATATTGACTAATTTTATAAAGAAATTTATGAGTTTGGATTATTTGGTTTTTCTCTATTATTTCTTTGTTGCATCTTTAACATGTATTAAAATTATCTTTTAAAATACTAAAATAATATGTATTTGACAGAAGACAACATAAAAAAATTTTAACAGAAAAACCAAACTTCAAATTTATGGTCTTTGATTTGGCTTTAGAAGTCTTTCGTGGAGCATAAATTAGCCTCTACCTAGCATGGGTTCAAAATTTGAAAATTATTGAAAGAAGTGTATGTCCTGGGCCAAACTTCATTAACTAAATATCTTCGTTATGAAACAAGAAATTTGTATGGCTATATTTGTTCCAACTTAAAAGATGAATACGACCTTTCCCTCTTAAAAGTACCACACAATCCCTCTTAGGACTTCAACAAATCTAAAAACAAAAGCAATACAGATAACACATGTGACTAAACTTCAACTAATCTTGTTCTTTAACCCCATTACATCATCACTTCGACAAAGTTCAACTAAACTTAAATTAAATACACAATTAAGCACGTTACATGGCACATATATGCCAAATGGAGTACCAATTTTTGACGTGAGATTGGGAGAAAGGAACTTAAGATTTTGAAAGTTGAAGATTTTCAAACCTTAAATGATACGGACTGCATACTACAACAAAGGGGAAAAAAAATTAACAATAGCTATAAGAATCATTACAAGAAAATTGGAAAATTTTATTGATTAGGGAATCCATGGGTAAATCAAATTTTATCAATGAATTTTAGAATTTTTATTACCGATAATAATGGATCTATAGATAAAATTCATGTGTGAATTAAAACTATAATTACTACCAGATATTTATGTTTTCGTCTGACAATTTAAAATTCTTATTACCAAAAAAGAATTTAATCGGTCAAATATATTAATAATTGAATCTTTTAGTACTCCATCAGTAAAACAGAGGTCAATGTTTTCATTTTGGACTTCGATAATTTCGTGATAAAATATCTCGATAATTTTTTTTTCAATTAAATTAATTGGTTAAATGGTTGTCAAATGTATTGGTAAATGAATTGGAGATGAATGAGAAGAAGAAAAGGAATGAGGAGGAAGAAGAAGTGGAAAACGAAAATGAAGAGAAAAAAGATGAAGAAGAAGAAAAAAAAAATTCTTATAATTGTTGGCTAATTTGAAAACCAACTCAAGATGAAGGAAGATGTGGAAGAAAAGAAAGAGGAAGAAGAGAAGGAAGAGTGGAAGAAGTAGAATAAGAGGAATAGGAAGTGGAAGAAAATGAAAAAGAGGAAGAAGAAAAACCAAATCATAATATGGTTGTCGATAATTACTTATTGGTATATGATCATCGATAATTATTAATGGATATAAGATCATGGATAATTACTAACGAATCTATTCCTGATTGTCAGTCAAATTTATTAACAAGCATTTTATCCACAAATTTTATTATTGTTTTTTTCGGTAGGAAATTTCATTTTACCGATAAATTTCTTCTACCACTATAAGAAAATGTCTCCATTAACAATAAATTTTAGTGATCAAAAGTTGTTAGTCACCATAATTACCAATTTAGATACCAAATTATAAAATAAAAATTATCGGTTACTAAAATAATCACTATTATGAATAAAAATTATAATTGGTTTCTAAAATTTATCTTCCAAGGTTTTAACTACCAAAAGATATTGGTTATTAACATTAGCTACTTAGGTTTTTGCTACTAAAGGAATTAGTTTCTAAATTAGTCTGTAATTAATTAGTAACAAATTTATCGACCAATTATAATTTTTTATTCATAATAATGATTGTTTTAAGAAACCAATAATTTTTTATTTTTTAAATTGGTATATAAATTGGTTACTATAATGACTAACAACTTTTAATCACTAAAATTAATTGTTAATGAATCATTTTCTTATAATATACTACTAACAATTTTTTCATCAATAATTCCATATTTTTGTTTTAATGAATGTCAAAATCTCTCAAACAACAATGATTAGAACGGAAATACATGTGAAATGAATCGAGATAAAAAAAAATGAACTAAAACAACTATTATGACACAGATTAAACACTTGAAGGAATACAACACCAAAAGCTTGAAGAAGAAAAACAACCAAAGCTTGAAGAAGAAGAAAGATGACTTGGAGAAGAACAAAAGAACATCAGATACTAATGGAAAACAATAAAGTAATCAATAATGTTTTTTTAAATTAATATTTAAATCCTTACCGACAATTTTTTATTACTTATATCGATTATTAATAAAACATTTTTTTTATTGTGTACCTCGGTCCAATAAATAATAAACTGACTTTTTATGTATCAAAATTATTTAATTGTACTAAAATTTACCAACGTCTTAATATTATTTCTAAAATACTTTTCCTAAAACATAAAAACATATGACGCAATAAAAAATTGGATATTAAATGAAGTTAAGGTATTTTAAGAAAATTATCATTAAAAGAATTAAAAGTATTTAAAAATTTACAATTTACAAAACCATATGTTATTAACTTTTATTCCAGAACTAAAGTAGTAACAATGAATGGTCTATGAAAATAACATGCTAACAAAAGCATGGTAGAAAAGAAAACGTGTTTGAAAGAAAAGATTATAAAAACGAGAAATAAATGCTTTTACACTGTATAAATACTAATAGGCATCAAAGTTCTCCCAAGATATATATATCATACCCACTTCCTCTAAATCGTGGCTAAAGCAAGACATTGTGTTAATCGGAAAAGTATCCAACTATCTTTACCACCACAAAAACCGTTATCCAAGCCATGGAACATGCCCCTTCTCTTTTGTTTTCAAAAATTCGAAGCCTTTGGTTCTTTGTATGCTTAACCATTATCCTAAAATCCCTAATACCTAGCTTTGTTCAGAAATGGTCCAAGAAACAAAAACCAAAACTTCCCCCAGGTCCCAAACCGTGGCCTGTGGTGGGCAACCTTCCTGAGATGCTTGCATACAAACCTGTTCATCGATGGATACACAATCTCATGAAACAAATGAACACTGAGATTGCATGCATCCGCCTCGGAAATACCTATGTTATCCCTGTCACATGTCCCACCATTGCCAGACAGTTTTTGAGAGAACAGGATGCAACTTTTGCATCAAGATCACTAACCACTTGTACTGATCTCGTTAGTAGCGGGTATGTAACCACAGCTTTAGTGCCATTTGGGGACCAATGGAAGAAAATGAAGAAAATCTTAACCACTGCTTTGCTTTCCTCACAAAAGCACCTATGGCTTCATGACAGAAGGACTGAAGAAGCCGACAACCTTATGGTTTATGTCTACAACAAAAGCAAAATTGTGAGCAATGGTGTTCCTGGCCTTGTCAACATCAGAAGTGTTGCAAGGCATTATTGTGGCAATATTACGAGGAAAATTGTTTTCAATACAAGGTATTTTGGGAAAGGTAGGAAGGATGGAGGGCCTAGTTTTGAGGAGAAAGAACATGTTGATTCCATCTTCCTTTTACTTAGCTATGTCTATGCCTTTTCTATTTCTGATTATATTCCATGCTTGAGGAAACTTAACTTGGATGGACACCAGAAGAAGGTGAAAGAAGCTTTGAAAGTGATAAAGAAATATCATGATCCCATTGTTCAAGAAAGAGTTAAACAATGGAATGATACACCAAAGATTGATGAACAAGACTGGCTGGACATTTTGATCTCCTTGAAAGATGCCGACAATAATCCATTATTGACATTGGAAGAAATTAATGCACAAATTGTGGTAAAATTTTCTTCTATCTGTGTTTTCATGCACAATGATTTTTGGAAAACCCCTAATCCTTTGCATTATCATATTTCACTTCTCTATACTTCTTATTAATCGTATTATAGATTAATAATTGGAAATCTATATTCAATCTTCGTGCAGGAAATAATGATTGCAACAGTGGACAATCCATCAAATGCTTTCGAATGGGCACTAGCTGAAATGATAAACCAACCAAATTTGCTCCAACGAGCCATTGAAGAATTGGACAGTGTGGTGGGAAAACAGAGGTTGGTTCAAGAATCAGATATACCAAAGCTTAACTTTGTAAAGGCCTGTGCAAGAGAAGCTTTTCGCCTTCATCCCTTTGCACCTTTTACTCCTCCCCATGTTTCAATGAGTGATACAACTGTGGGAAACTACTTCATTCCAAAGGGTAGCCATGTAATACTAAGTAGAAGAGAACTTGGAAGAAACCCTAAAGTATGGAATGAACCCCTAAAGTTTAAACCAGAACGTCACCTTAAGAGTGATAATGGCTCTAATGTAGCTTTGACAGAGCCAAATTTGAGATTCATATCGTTTAGCACAGGAAGGCGTGGTTGTCCTGGAGTTACGCTTGGGACCTCAATGACCGTGATGTTATTTGCAAGGTTGCTTCATGGCTTCACTTGGTCTGCGCCATCCAATGTTTCAAAAATAAACCTAGCTGAATCCAATGATGATTTAAATCTTGCAGAGCCACTTATGGCAGTTGCTAAGCCTAGATTACCACCAGAATTATATCACCTTTAATTTAGCACAAGAATTTACCAAAGCAATAATATTGTTCCCAAATAAATGTCTTAAATATTGATATGCCATATGTAACGAAGAAGTACATATAAACATGCTATTCTCTTTTGGCTTAATTACTGGAATAGTTTCTACTTTAAAGAGGGTGTGTCAATTTGGTTCCATATTTAGAAAAGATTCGATTTTGTGTCAATTTTTAAAAAAATGTTTCGATTAGATTCTGTTCAGGAAAAACTATTAACGGGCTTGGCATGCCACATGTCAATGTGTTTTCTAAATTTTTATTTTATTTTAATTTTTTTTTTGTAAATTTTTTTTATTATGTGTCAGGTATCTGGTGTGACACATGACATTGTCAGTGCCACATGACAGATACGTGTGAATGCCACATGACAGATACGTGTCACTGCTAATGTCATTATTTTGATTTCAATTTAAATATATTTGATGTCCTTTTTTGTTTTTCAATTTTATCCTCTTAATTATTATATTTTAAATTTAAATAATTATTTATAATAAAAACAATATTTTTCAGTTTTATTATTTTACTAATTTTAGTAACTATAATTATAAAACAATAATAATAATAATAATATTACAATAATTATAGTTCTTAATAATAATAATAGTAATATAATAATAGAATAATTATAGTTAATAATAATGAGAATAATACTTATATTATAGTTGATAGTAATAATAATCATAATAATTATAGTTGATAATAATAATTATAGGCAATAATAATAATAATAATAATTATTATTATTATTATAATTATAGTTATAGTTATAGTTGATAATAATAATAATAATTATAGTTATAATTGATAATAATAATAATAATAATAATAACATAAAAATAGAATAATAGCTTTCATGAAAATTAAGTTATATTGTTGTAAATGTTATTCCTAAAGTAATGGAGTAGTAAATTCAGTTTTAAATATAATAAATAATATTGATATTGCAGTATAGTAGTATAGTGTAGTTAATTGATTTTACAAAATAATTATAATATCCTATGACTCGTGCATGGTAAGAAGTGAACTTTAAGCCTAACTCAACCCCACAAAATCGGATTTGAAGGTGAGGTTTGCACCTAGAGATGACAAATAAACCCGCCCCCGTGGGTATTGCCAAACTCGTCCCCATTTTGACGGGGAATCCCCACATTGACTGGGTATGGGTATGGGTATGGGTATGGAGAATCCCCGACTTTTTCAATTGGGTATGGGGATAGGTATGGGGATGTACATATCCTCGCCATAATACTTGTCCCTGACATATCTTCGTCCCCATTTAAATTATTAAAATATTCGTAATTAATTAAGTAACCTTTATATATATATATATATATATATATATATATATATATATATATATATATATATATATATATATATATATATGTGTGTGTGTGTGTGTGTGTGTGTGTGTGTGTGTATTTTTACTTTTATTTCTTCTAATTATTTGGTTTGTCATGAAACTCATTCACATCTCCAACATATTTTTCATCTTATAATAACTTTTATGTAATTATGTTAAAATGATGTATGTCAATTAAAAAAAATTATGTCTCACATTTGAATATTTTTATTATTTTTTAATACTTTTATTTATTATATATTTTTCTTTCACATGATCATATTTAATACTTTCAATTAAAGTGTTTAATAGCATAAATCTTTCATTTACTAAGTAATATAAAAAAATATTATTTACTTATTATTATTCATTTTTGTTTCATTTGAAGAACTCTTTTGTTTCGGTAAAACAATTTTCGTTATTTCTCAACCATTGAGTATATATGTTGATATTTGAAAATTTTCCTTAGATCTCTAAGGTATTTTTCATCTTATCATACTCTTAATAATACATTTATTTTTCTTTGTGCGATTTCTTTCAATAGTTTCTCAAATTGTTTATGAGACACACATTTGTTAATTTTTTAATATTTTTATTTGTTGTTTATTTTCATCATGTATAATACTATTTCGATATATTTTATCTAATTATTTTTTATTTTCTAACTCATTATCAATCATACTGTAATTTTTTCACTATAATTATGTAAATAACTTTTATTTACTACAATATAAAAATTTAATGTAATTGCCAAGAATATTTTTTTATCACCATCTAATATATTGGAGTTCGAAAGATACAATATCTATGTCAAAATTTTATTATTATTTGTTCTTTGCGTCATTTTGATAAGTATTGTATTATAACTTTTATTAGTATATAAAAAAGAGATTCATTAGAATTTAAAATATTGAAGTAAACAAACATTTAAAATATATTTAGTTTGAATATTTGTTTTCCTTTTATATTTTTTTAAAAATATTTTTAAATTTTATCAACTAGATTTCATTAATGTTTGCAAATTTAATAAATGTTTTGGTTCTCATGAAATTTTATTCAGTATTCTAATCTAAAATGTAAACAATTATAATTTATTTCAAAGTATTTGATATCGAAGAAACAATCATCCTCCTAATATTGAATATTTGATAATATTATGTTTCCTTTACAATAATTTTTTATTATTTTATAAAAAATAATTAAAATTAATATTGAAATAGTAAGAAAACGGGTACGGGTATGGGTACAAGATTATACCTGTTACCCGGTGGGGATGAGGATGAGACAAAAGTTTAACACCCGTTGGATTTAGGTATGGGGATGAGGATGAATTGTTTATACGGGGATGGGATGGGTATGGTGTAAAACCCGTGAAAATTAATTAATTAATAAATGCGGGTAGAAAGCGCCTTTATGGCATTAATTGTTGTTTATTTATGGCATTAATTGTTGTTTAATGTGATTGAGAGTATTTGGTTTGTGTGAAAGGACTTGGGTTCGAGTCTTATGTATGTCAATTATGTGTTGTTGTTTTATTATTGATTTTAAAGACATGTATGATGATGTGATTGGTATTGTAAACTTATGTTGATTTGTGTATATCACCAAATGTGAATTGGCATAGTGGTTGTGCTTTGGCCTTATGAGTGAAAGGTCACGAGTTCAAACCTTGGTGGGCAAAGAATAAGCTTTATTTTTGCTAACTAGTAATTGTGGTATGAATGTGTAGGGTTAAAGAAAAACCTAGCAGCGAACTCGCAAGTTACTATGTTAATTAGGTATTTTTGGGATTGGCGATGATCGGAGACGCACAATTTTTTTCTATTTCAAATTTTTTTAAAATAATAATATAATTGTTATTATATTTATTTAACCATTAAAAATGATAATAATAATATTAATATAAATTATAATTTGTAAATTTTTTAAAAGATTAAATATCTATTTACCAAAAGTATTTAGTATAATAAAAAATTTATAATTAAAAAAAAAGGAAATAAATGTGGAGGAGGAGGAGGAGAGGGTGGTGGGAAGTGGAGGGAGGTGAAGAAAGGCAGAGGAAGGTGAAAGGAGAAAAAGGAAAGGAGAAGAGTTCTAAGGTAGAAGGTGACCTAGATTTTGACACATGACACATTTCAAATGATGTCAATGCCAAATAGAAGGGACCACATTAAGTCTTTAAAAAAAAAGAGGAAACTAAATTGAGTGTTTTCGAGAAAATAAGAATTCAATTGAGTAAAATCAATATAGCATTATTAGAGTGAAGGCCTTGTACTACGGTTATTTTGGATGTTAGGCTATGGTTAAAGAACCATAATATATCAAATCGTAGTCTAAAACAAACATTATGGTTGATAACTGTATTCTATAACTTTTAATAGGCTATGATTCATTTAAGACTGAGAAGCGAAAATAGGATCTCTCTTTCAGTGGTTGGTCATTGCAATGTTGAGCATAAAGGTCAGTCAGTTAGAAGCTAAAAGTAAATAGAGAAGGAAGAACATGAGAGGGATCTTGCACGAACTAGAACATGGATGATCCAAAACCAAAACAAAGAATATACAAAGGAAGAAAAAAATTACCTCTTTCATAATTGGTTACAACAATGTTGAGCACAAAGACAAGTCAATATATAAGAGACAAAAAACAAACAGGAAGAAAACAAGATGAAATAGCACAAACCTAAATGTGGGTGCTTCCAAACAGAAACGAAGAAGAACAAGGGAAAAAAGTTTCTCTTTTTCATGAAGGTAGAGGAAAAGAATAAGTCCTACAACGGTAAGAGACAACAATTACTTTCACGAACAAGTAAAAAAAAAATCCTATTTAGAAAAGTATATGTTATGGTTGAGATAAAACCGTAGCATATAGATTTGGAGTAACTGTAGCCTAAAGTGAGACTATCTAACTTTAAACTATGGTTACTCCAAGGAACCATAACAAATATTGGTATACAAAAATGTAGCATATACTGAAGTGATGAAAAATAGTATCAAAGAAATAGCATCAAAGAAACCATAGTTGAAATGAAATCGTATCATATTATATGTTATGATTCCTTGGAATAACCGGAATGTAAAGTGAAAATGTATAACTTAAGGTCATAGTCTATAAAATTATAGTATATACAGTTTTATTTCAACCATAACATATTTTTTAATAGACTTTTTAAAGTATCATCGCGTCATCTTAGATTACATTTTTCGTGTAACTATAATCTATTTACGTGGCCAAATCATATATTAAATTTGGACTGATATAGAAACTAAAACGATTAAAAAGACAGTAATTACTAATTAAGCCATAAATTAAAAATTGCAAAGCATAAATTTTGATATAGTACACTGAATTACCTTTTTATTTACTAATCATTACTTTTTTTTTACTATCACTAAGGCATTAATTACGACACTTCGCTAAAACACGAAAAGGATTCTTCTTGTCATGTGTAAGTCCTGGCAACACTGTAGAACCTGTGTCGTTTGTTTCGGTTCCTTCTACCAATTCCCAGTCAAAAGAATAAAGAAGGTTACTAAGAATAACATCCAATGAAGCCAAACCCATATGCAAACCTGGGCACATTCTACGACCAGCACCGAATGGTATCAAACAAAAATCTTGTCCTCGAAGATCTACTGTGCTGTTTAAAAACCTCTCTGGTATAAACTCTTCTGCATCTTCCCAAGCCTCAGGATCTCTATGAATAGCCCAACCATTCACATATATTATTGTCTTCGCTGGAATTTCATAATCATCTATAATAACTTTTTTCCTTGTTTCTCTAGGAATAAGTAATGGTCCTGGTGGGTGCAATCTTAGAGTCTCTTTTATCACTGCTTTTAAATAGGGAAACTTTTGAACATCATCTTCATCTAAAAAGGCTTTCTCACCACTTAAACTTCTTACTTCTTCTTGAACTTTCTTCATGATTCTGGAATTTTTTACTAGCTCAGTCATTGCCCCAACTGCTGTGGCTGTAGTGGTACTTGTTGAGCCTATAATCATGTTCTGTGAAAGCAAATCAGAAGTTAATAATTGAATGAAAATAAAATTCTCACAGATTTGCACTATAGTCATTTTCATTCAATTTCAAGCATTGATCAATTTGAGTGAATTTCAGCGATCTTATGAATGAAAAATCAAACAAGAGTGATGGATATTTTCTGCAGGAACTTAAATAGACTAAGCAAATAGAAGGAACTAAAGGAATGGAAATTCAAACCATGATCACAGCTTTGATGTTATCATTAGTGAGATCTATGGAAAACGAATGGTGCTGCTTCTGTTGAAGCAAGACATCAACGATGTCCTCTTCCTCTGAAGTCTTTTTATGAGAATCTGCAATGTGTTCATCAATGACTTCTTGGTAGAAGTTATCCATTTCTTTGAAAGTCCGTTCAAGACGTGCATGAATTCCCCTGAGTGTATCAACCCAACCCATGAAAGGAATATAATCTGAAACAAAGAAGGAACTCATCATGGTTTCACACTCACTCAGCAACCTATAGAACTTGTTCCTTTCCGTTCCTTCCTCTTCATACCTTCTCCCCAAAGCAATTCTGCAGATAATAGTGCTGGTAAGAGACACTATCACTTCACTCAGATTGGTAACTTCTGAATTTGAGGCATGCATGGATATTTTCTTTATCATCTGCTTCACCTCAAAATGTCTTAACGAGGAAAAACATGAGACTCGTTTGGAGCTAAGGACATGGACAACACAAAGTTTTCTGATTTCTCTCCAATACTCAGTATATGGGCAAAATGCTAAGTCTAACCCATTATAAGAGAGTTTCTGTTGGCGAAGTAATCTTGGTCGTCCACAACATTCTCGGTCATGGTCTTTCATTACCACTGTGGCTAGTTTTGGTGAGGAAACAACTATTGCTTGCTTTAAACCTAATTTAAGGGTAAATAAAGGACCATATTTCTTTGAAAGTTCCCTTAGCTGCATATGAAGAGAAGAACTATCTAGTTGAAGAATATTTCCCACAATGGGAAGACCTTTAGGACCAGGTGGAAGTGGTGGATTTTTCAAAGTTTTGAAGAAGAAGAAGAGCAAAAACACTGGAAAAGTAAGGCAAAGAAGAAGAAGAAGTGATGAGAACATTGTCACATGCATATGAACAGAGAGAGAATTCTTGGGACTTACTTTTGGCTGATATAGAACTCCGCTAGATTTTCACCTTCCTCTTGTGCTATTTATAGGAGAGGAATGTTAAGCTTATGAATTTTGAAAACACGATTACTGTATAGTTGTTATTTTATTTTTTAAAGGTTTGAGTACAATTTTTTTTTTGATAAGTTGTCGATTTTTTTTTTTTGTCTTTTATACTGTATTTTGATTTTTTGTTCTGAATATTTTTATTTTATTTTTATCATAAATGTACTGTGGAAGACACTTTATATTTTTGTTCAGTAGTAGTATTTAAAAAAATAGAAAAAACAGTAACATGAACAAATATTTAAGAATGAAATACTTAACAAAAATTATAAATGATAAAAAAATATTCATACTGTCCTTTGGAAAAAAGTTCTTCAAGAAAAGGTTTTATTTGTTAGATCTTAAACTGGTCATACTTTTTTGGCATGGCATATGTTAATACATGAGGAAGTTGTTAAGATCTTTTATATCCTACAATTATGAAATATTGTAAATATCCAATGCTAGGAGATTATATGAATAAAAAACTGTGTATTCTATGTTTTTGTTACTATGTCTATTTGAATGTTGCTTCAGTTCTATTAGCAATATGAATATTGAAAAATAAAATGTAATAAATATTTATATATTATGATTAAGAAAGTGTTTTATAACTTAATATTATTATATTTTTTATGTAAATTTTTCCAAGATAATAAATATTTTGTTTATGAGGTTATTATACTTTGGTATTTTTATATTGATATTGATTATTTATATTATTTATTTAAAAAAGGAATACTATCAATATTGAATATATATATATATATATATATATATATATATATATATATATATATATATATATATAGCTAGGAGATTATATGAATAAAAAACTGTGTATTCTATGTTTTTGTTACTATGTCTATTTGAATGTTGCTTCAGTTCTATTAGCAATATGAATATTGAAAAATAAAATGTAATAAATATTTATATATTATGATTAAGAAAGTGTTTTATAACTTAATATTATTATATTTTTTATGTAAATTTTTCCAAGATAATAAATATTTTGTTTATGAGGTTATTATACTTTGGTATTTTTATATTGATATTGATTATTTATATTATTTATTTAAAAAGGAATACTATCAATATTGAATATATATATATATATATATATATTTCATAAGAGAAAATTCATAAAGTTTCAATTATATCAGTAATGGTATTTTATTTTATTTTAATAAATTTTTATATGATAATAAATAATGATTAAACTTTAATCTATTAGAATATATAAATTCATAATAATGTTAACATGAGTTTATTAAGTTTTCATAGCAATATAGATAAAATGTAAAAGGAAAGTCGAAATCACGATATATTTCTAAAATATATTATAAATAACAATAATAATAATATTTTAATGAACTTTCTTTATCGTGTTTTAATCCATCTTATACCTAAATATATATGTTATGATGTGAAAAATAATTGAAAATTAAAATAATTTCTCATTAAAAGTTGGAAAACTCTACAATTTAAATATTCATTGTGAGAACCTTCTTCTTTTTTTTTATGTTTTTCCCTTTCTAACTACACTCTCTGTTAACACTCACACAGAAGTAACGCTCCACTCACCTGTACTTCTCTGCTTCACAAATTCTCCTCCTTCTCTCTAACAACCAAAGAGGTTTATGTCCCAATTCAGTTCCTAAATTCTGTTTCCCTTCTTTCTGTAACAACAATCCAACCTGAGGCTACCACAGAATCTCTTTTCCAAGCTGTTCGATCCATCCCTATGCGTAAGTTGATTTTCAATTCCTCAGTTCACCTTCAATTTTTTTCTGAATTTTGGGTCCTTCAATCTTTTGGGTCGAATTAGGAATCACACTCATGTCTAGAATTTTCCTTCCAGCTCCTTAAGTGCTGAAATTGAACCATCTTCCAGTTGAGAGCTGATCTTGCTTGCGTTTTGTTTTAAGAAGGTAAGGGAAGCTAACCCCTTTTCTTAAATTTCATAGAAAATCTGTGAATGAGCCTGAATTGCATGTTTCATTTATGGATTGATGTTTGAATTGTATGATTTGGTGAGTGATTGATTTGTGTTGAAGGAAAACTGATTTACTGCATGTGGGAACAGGTTCGTGACCTGGTATTTTCACCTAGGCGAGTTACTCTCGCCTAAGCGAAAACATCTGGAGACGCATCCCTGTTCCTGCGCGAAGTCTCGCCTAGGCGAGCTGGAGTCACCTGAGCGAGAGACGATCTCGTCTAGGAGAACCAGTTTAGCCTGAGCGAGAGTTCGCCCAGGTTTTCTTTTTTTGCCACTGTTAGTGTCTCGCCTAGGCGAGACTGGCTCGCTTGAGCGAGATAACCTCTCGCCTAGGCTAGACTTTTTAGCCTAAGCGAGAGCTACTGCAGTAGTAGTGCTCCAAATCTGTTTTCTTTGGTGAAAATGTATGGTTTAATGTATCCTTGTGCAACTTAGGCCCTATATGGTTTGAATACTACCATTGATGTATTGTATGATTAAATTGGATGAATACAAATTATGAGAAGATGAGGTTAAAATGGAATTTCAAGGGAAATCCAAGTGGAATTGTAGTGTGTGTAAGGATGTAAGGAATCTATAATGGTTAGTATCCTGAAACTCCAATAATCATTCAAGCTCAGATAGAGCAGAATGGATTATGTCGTGAGGAGTAGTAGGAGGTCCTCGTCGTTGGACTTGATCAAGTCTTAGACGTGAAGGGGACTTACCCTGGGAACGGTCGGGTGAATACTCCATGTGTCCAGACTCTGTAGAGTCTGAGAATCGTTGCAGGTGCAAGCCACCAAGAGCTCCAATGTCGCTTACACAATCCGGATATCGAGTCTAGAACTTATGATTGAATTATATGCTATAAATGATATCTCTAATTGTGAAGTGTATTGATGTTTTTCTTTCAGTTAGCTTACCCTTCTTGTTTGTGTTGTCTGATTTTGCATATTATCCTTTTGCAATGATCACCTATGTTTGGTGGGAGCAGAGCAGAAACCAGATGGAGATACCCCCTCCTGAGTATGAGTTGGAGCCTGGCAAGGAGTGTCCGCTGTAGTTATAGATTACTGTTGTACATTTTGGAGTTTGTGTAGTTTAACATCCTTTCCACCTACTCTTACCTTGTGTGTGTGTGTGTGTATATATATATATATATATATATATATATATATATATATATATATATATATATATATATATATATAGATGTAGTAGTGTGGAGGACTGTACTAGATTCATATACTATGTGTGTATGACTGTTATCCCTACTATCTGCTATGTTTGATCATATGATATAATGTTTTGTTTGATAGTGTGAAAAACTATTAAATGGGATGTTACATTTTTGGTATCAGAGCAGTAGTTCCTTTAGGGTCTGTAGGTGTAAGCTTCCCTAGTTTCTGTTGTGTGTTTCTTATAGTGATTTGGTACAGTTATGGTGTTTGTTAGATAGACTGATGATTCTCTCTTTGTGTGGTCAAAGCTATGACACCTAGGCCTCCTTCTCCTCTTATTCCTAACCCGGACAGTTCTCACTTGGTGGGGACTATTGAGGCGATGTTGGAAGCCATGTAGCAGCATAATGCTAACATGGTAAACCAGCACAACTTGGCCTTGCAGCAAATGGAGTCTGCTAGGCTCGCAGCAGAGGCCACCCAACAAAGGCACTTGGAAGCCTTGCATCAGCTAGGGGAGAATCGATCTGCGGCTGGATCTTCCCAAGCTCCACCACCACGAGTGCAAGAGTGGAGTTTGGAGGATTTTCTTTAGCATCATCCATCCTGCTTCGACGGCAAGACCACTCCAGACGAGGCAGATCAGTGGATGCGAGATATGGAGCGGATCTTTGAGGCCAAAGGATGCCCAGCAGAGAGTAGGCTAGCATATTATGAGTACTTGCTAGCCGGAGAGGTTGTTCACTGGTGGTCTAGCATGAAAATGATGTTAGAAGACAGTAGGGAGACCATCACTTGGGAGTTATTCAAGAAGAAGTTTTATGCTGAGTACTTCCCAGATAGTGTGAGGTATGCCAAGGAAGTGGAGTTCTTACAGCTGATGCAGGGAGAGATGTCCGTATCTGAGTATGCAGAAAAGTTCAAGCACTTTGGCAGATTCCACACCTTGAGGATGGCGAAAGATTGGCAGTGTAGGAAGTTTGAGAATGGGTTGAGAGGCGATCTTAAACGCATGGTGGCTCCGCTCTCTATAAAGGAGTTCCCTGCTTTGGTGGAGAAAGCAAGGGTAATGGAGAAGCTAAAAGCGGAAGTTGAAGCTCAACAGCGGTCTCAGCAGAAGGTAGGAGGACCATTTGGGTCCACGAGTCGACAGGATGATAGGAGGAAACCCTACTCTAGACCTCCGCCTCAGGGGTCCAGGAGATTCTCACCACAGTCACATCAGCCTTAGTCTCATCAGCATTAGCCCCCTCAGCACCACTCTCACAGGCCTTGGTGTTTTCAGTGTGGAGGGCCCCACATGAGGAGTCCTTGTCCTCATCTTGGTAGTATGCAGACGTGTTATAGATGTGGCTAGGAAGGCCACTTCCTCAAAGACTGCCCCACTGGCAGGAGTACAGCACCGAGACCTTCGGCGTAGTCACAGCCACAGCAGACACGGGGAAATGCTAGGCCCCAGGCAGCTGGCCGAGTATATGCCATGACGGGTACATAGGCGAACAGATCAGGTAACCTCATCTTTGGGTCTTGTGTGATTGCCGGTAGGAGCTTATGTGTACTATACGATTCAGGAGCGACACACTCTTTTGTGTCGGAGTCTATAGAGTTGGAGTTGGGTCTTCCAGAGAGGGAACTCGAGTATGACCTGGTGGTGTCCACACCTGCTTCTGGGTTGGTCAAAACCTCGACCTTGTGTGCTAGATGTCGCATCAAGGTTGAGGGATGCGAATACCGAGTAAACCTTATCTGTTTGCCTTTGGAGGGCCTGGATGTGATCTTGGGAATGGATTGGCTATCTGCTAATCACATGCTCATTGATTGCAATGAGAAGAGGGTGTTGTTTCCCAGCTTATAGGATGAAGTTATGTTGTTTCCCAGCTTAGTGTCTCGCCTAGGTGAGACTGGCTCGCCTAGGCAAGAGCCTGAGCGAGATAACCTCTCGCCTAGGCTAGACTTTTTAGCCTGAGCGAGAGCTACTACAGTAGTAGTGCTCCAAATCTGTTTTCTTTGGTGAAAATGTATGTTTTAATGTATCCTTGTGCAACTTAGGCCCTGTATGGTTGGAATACTACCATTGATGTATTGTATGATTAAATTGGATGAATACAAATTATGAGAAGATGAGGTTAAAATGGAATTTCAAGGGAAATCCAAGTGGAATTGTAGCGTGTGTAAGGATGTAAGGAATCTATCATGGTTGGTATCCTGAAACTCCAATAATCATTCAAGCTCAGATAGAGCAGAATGGATTATGTAGTGAGGAGTAGCAGGAGGTCCTCATCGTTGGACTTGATCAAGTCTTAGCCGTGAAGGGGACTTACCCTGGGAACGATCGGGTGAATACTCCATATGTCCAGACTTTGAAGAGTTTGGGAACCGTTGCAGGTGCAAGCCACCAAGAGCTCCAATGTTGCTTACACAATCCGGATATCGAGTCTAGAACTTATGATTGAATTATATGCTATAAATGATATCTCCAATTGTGAAGTGTATTGATGTTTTTCTTTCAGTTAGCTTACCCTTCTTGTTTGTGTTGTCTACTTTTGTATATTATCCTTTTGCAATGATCACCTATGTTTGGTGGGAGTAGAGCAGAAACCAGATGGCGATGCCCCCTCCTGAGTATAAGTTGGAGCCTAGCAAGGAGTGTCCGCTGTAGTTATAGATTACCGCTGTACATTTTGGAGTTTGTGTAGTTTAGCATCCTTTCCACCTACTCTTACCTTGTGTGTGTGTGTGTGTATATATATATATATATATATATATATATATATATATATATATAGATGTAGTAGTGTGGAGGACTGTACTAGATTCATATACTATGTTTGTATGACTGTTATTCCTACTATCTGCTATGTTTGATCATGATATAATGTTTTGTTTAATAGTGTGAAAAACTATTAAATGGGATGTTACATTCATCATATATCACTTGTTTTAAAGAGAAATTAATAATTAAATTATTATTATATATATATATATATATATATATATATATATATAACTTAATCTTCCAATTATCATAAATACTCCGTTTAAATTAACTTTTTATGGAAGGATATTCAATCACATTAAAAAAATTATTTAAGACAATTATGATGTTTATGGTATAATCATCTCATGATTACTTGTTAAGAAGATAAAAATAAAAAGTGAATTTATTATTATTATTATTTATAATGATATTATCCTATGACATTGTTACCCATTAATTATGAGGCAATAGAATTGTATTGTACCTCAAATTTTATAATAATAAATAATTTTTTGGGTTAAATATATTTTTGTCTCTTAACTTTTAAGTTAAAATTGGAATTAGTCCCTTATTTTTAAAGATGTGTGGATTTAGTTATTTTAACCAAATTTTATTAAGTTTATTTGATGTTTCAAACGCATTTTCCAATGACAGATTAAAACAAAAATGTGTCAAACGATATAAATAACTCATGCTATCATCATGAGATGCGTTTGAAATGTCAAATAATCTTAATAAAATATGATTAAAAAGACTAAATTCACACATTTCTAAAATTGAGAGACTAAATTGGATCAAAATCTCGAAGAAAAACTAATTTCAATTTCCATTTAAAGTTAATGAATCAAAAACATATTTAATACTTAATTCTTTAGTGTAAAAATGAAAGGATTATCTTTGAGATATTATCTAAGTCCACTTCTCCGATTTGTATAACTAATTTTCCTTTTTGAATAGTTAAAACATACACACAAATAAATATATCTTTTTGCCTAAACTTACTTTCATTCTATGTTCTCCACTTTCACATTGATTGAAAATTAGGAATTAAAGTAAATTTAAGACTAGAAATTTAAAGACATCATTCCTTACATTTTATTATGTCAATTATTGTGTTGAGTTAGCACTATGGAACATTAAATATATGTACAGTACAATATATTTTTAGATATTCTACTGTACATTAAGATATAAAATTAAATCTATAATATATAGTATAACTTTATTTCCGATAGTGTACGTATATGTACATATATTGTACATTAGAAATTATGAAATTTTTAGACATCATATAAATATATCTAACTCTTTTATATACATATAACCTTATGAGTTGGCATCTGAATTAGGTTACGTGTAAACATATGCATGGTTTAATTCTTGCTGACTATTGACAATGCGAAGACAATCTTATCAATAGCAACTAGATAGATAGAGCATTTGTCCTCTGATAATAGCAACTAGATATTCTGATATGCATAATGCAATAATGCAGTGTAAACCCGTGATGCTGTTAAAATTTTTGGCTTTTTAAGAATCTGAAACATGCCTTCTGCAGCTGCACCTGCACCCAGGTCAGAACCAAACCTGCAATTACAGCTAGCTTCTGGACTCATTAAAAAATACATTTTATCAATAAAGATTATCACTGTGACAAAGAAGAATACTTATTGGTTCTGTATATTGAGATGGATCATGAGCACCTGAACTCATTGAGTGTTGAGTCGACACGTACACTGGTAGAACAAAATGTTGATGACAGGTCGATACATTACAGGTCTCGTAAATACTTTAGAATATACAATATTAAGTCAAATTTATGAATAATATAATTAAAAAATTAATAATTGAAAATTTTCACAAAATTTTATTTCCAGAATTAAGAGAACGATTTTTTTTGAAATTGACACATATAACTTGTATATTACTCCTATTTTGTTGTAGTAAGATAAGTTCATTTGGTAAACTTGTATATCCACTCAGCTACTACATAAATCCCACACCTTGCCTATGGCCGGGCAACTGAAGATATAAAGAGTTAATTTTTCCTTCAGTTGTCTCACAAATGACACACTTAAAGAGTGCTATCTGAATTGCTCTTTGACACAACATATCTTAGTTGTCACTCTTTTCAATATAATTTTTCATGAAAAATACATAGTTGATGATATTGGCTAATATTCCAAATTTAAGTGAACAATGTTGTTTCTTGCTTTTTATATGTTGTCCTGCATAATATGATAAGCTGAATTAACGTATATCCATTAGTTTTTTTTTTTTACTATGTAAATATTTGTTTAAATTCGTACTCATTTAAGTTCGCATCTCGTTTAAATCTAAAAAAAATCACATAAGATCATTTGACTTTATATTTTGTTACATTTTGTTTTATATATATATATATATATATATATATATATATATATATATATATATATAGAAAGAGAAAGAGAAAGAAAGAGAGACAAAATATAAATAAAATAAGAAGTTTCCCCAGTAACATATCAGTTATACCTCTCATATGACTCATAATATTTCATATTATAATATAATTCTTAAAATTTCATAAGTCTGCATTCCAGTTAAGTCCGCATTAAACGTTCAAGATCAAAATATGAACTTAAACAAATGTTTACTTTAATTAGAACAAAATATAAATTTAACTTTTAAATATTAGTATTACTATCCGATTAAATTGTTTTGTAATATTATTTATACATTAATGTCGACTTAATGTCGACTTAATGATGTTAATGAAGTCAATTTCATACTTTTAATAGAGTTGGCTAACAATAATAAATATTAAAAGTAGAATAAGGTTAGTATTATCTTAATATGTTTTTAGTATTTATACTTATTTTAGTATTGGTTAAGGTGGAAAGTTACATATTATGAATATGCCTATGTTCATAGCAATAAAATTGAACTGTAATGACGAGTTTTTTTACTCATAATTTTTCTTTCCCACTTTCTATATAAATCTCATCACACTCATTTTATTTATTTACGTTGATAAATCTTCTCACAGTCACTTTCTTTATTATATTATTAAATCTCCTCACACTAATCTTTTTCAACGGCATTCACCTATTTCATCTATACACATCTTCTCCATTTAACATTCTTATCCTCGTCTTTTCATCTACACCTATCTCCCTCATCCACTATTTTCTTTTTCTATTTAGTTTCGTTTATATGGATTCATTGTATAAGAAATTTTCTTTTTCTTTTTAAATATTGTCATTAGTGTTGACCAAATCAATGCAAACTAAACTAATATTAAAATAGATTTTATTTACCGTCAACAATGATAAATTTATATAAAAGACATTATTAGTGTCGGTTTGGATAACGCTAAATTGTTTTAATTAAAATAATCAATTTAAAAAGTAGTGATGAATTAACATTAGTTAAGCAGTACTACTTAGAGTCGGTCTTCAAAAGTTAATGTAAGACTCGAGAAATTTGAATAATTAATTAAATAATTATTTAATAAATGTGGATAGTATGAGTCTTTAACATATTTAATGCGGATTGATATGATGTGGAAAGGTACTAGCTTAAGTGGTTGAGAGTATTTTAATATGTGAGAAGACTTGGGTTCAAGTCATATGTATGTCAATTGTGTGTTATTTATTTGTTTTTATTTTTAAATATATGTTGAGCATGATTATGAAATGATATAATCATTTAATTATATTAGTCATCATGAAACATGAATTGGTTAAATGGTTGAAAACAGAACCATAAAGAATCAATGAATGATAATAAACATTGCCATTAAACCTTAAATTCGTTTTTTGGTAATTATCTAACTTTAAGGCACCTTTAAAAGATTTTGAGAGTAGTAAGGTTGGAGTGAAGCTTTGAAGCTGAATTGGGAGAGAAAGCCAAAGGGAGATCATTGAGGATCAAGAGAGAATTCACAACAATTCCAAAATTTAAGCCAAGGGAACCAGGTTAGGGGAGCTGAACCACATTCTATTTATGTTTTATGCGTAATTGTATGATTTATAGCATGTATATGATAGGCCATTTTCTGTTTGCATTGAAATCTGCATTTCTGGAAATTTTCCAGAAACCGTCTGGCGGGCTGTTCATAGCCGCTAGGTGGCACATACACTTGTGACTCATATTTTGGTTCCTGCAACAAAACCGCCTGGCGGCACCTCCCTGGCCGCTAGGCGACACATGGTATTGTACCCAGATTTGGTTTGTTTTTGGGTGAAGGGCCTGGCGGTATTGGTTGAACCGTTAGGCGACGCGGGTCTGTGGCTCAATTTGTGTTTTTCTATGAGTTTTTACATGAGTTTGTTGGTGGGAAAGCAAGGGTTGGGTCTTAGGAGACGATCTGGTGTTGGACTTCACTGATTTGTAGTGTAATTGACCATGAAATTGGATAAATCAGAGTAAGGAGGCTCTAGGATTGATGAATTGTGAATTGTTGCTTAAGGAATCAATTAGCAGAAATTGAATTTGGGTAATTTGCTATTATCAAATGGAAAGAGTAGTATAATTGGATTGTTAAATAATGGGAAGTGTGGGCGAAATTGTCTTGGAGGAATTGTTGGAGAGAAGAGTTGTGTTGGAGAGAAGAGTTGTGCTGCTCAGAACAGTATGCACCGCCTGGAGGCACGGGGCTGGCCACCAGGCGCCATATCAGAGATATGAGAGGTGCTCTAGTTCACGAAAAACACTGTTTTTCGTATTTTTTGCGCAACAGGGACCGCCCGGCGGTAGTACAGTCCCGCTAGGCGCCACCTTCCACTTCCGAGCGCTAGGCGCCACCACTTTTTTCTGGTTTGCACAGTTTTCGTAAAACAACATTTCCCGATTCGTTAACTGTTCGATTTAGGTGAAATTTTGACAGATGGTCCATAACATGTGGTTCTTCACTTTGAATGGTGGAGATTTGATTTGGTGGTCAGTAGCTAGAGATATACGTTACGCAATATCTCTGATTTTGGAGTCTTTAAAATGCATGAATAACCTCTTAATAATTACTAGTAACTTCTAATGAAGATTGATTGGGTTATGTGGTAAGTCTCTATCAATTTGAATGTTCCTTTGGATTAGTCACATGTGGAGAATTGGTTTGGTGAAGGCATGGGTGTCAATATTAACTTGCATTGGTGCATAAGATCATGTGCTTAAAATTGTTAGAGTGTTGTTGCTTATATTTTGTTTGAGCATGCTTAGGATGGTCTATATGACTAGGGGATGAATGCACATTTGAGGTGTTATAAGGCCTGAAACATTATAGATGGTAATGTTTTTCATTAGGGGTACTCTAGAATGAGAGCAAATGAGAGCAATTGAGAGCAACCTGTGTGAAGTGTGCTTGAACCTGAACTAAAACCAATATTGCGCAAGTACTGGTGTAGTGTCTGGCGGTAAGGAGGGGTGCGCCAGGCGAATTCTACAATTTAGTGAATCCTAAGGCACGTTGAGCTCCAAACGTATCCCTTGAGTTGAGCTCGGGATAGGGGTTAAGCACATAGCATTCCTCGAGTTGAGCTCGGAATGGCATCCCTCGAGTTCAGCTCGGGATGGCGGATGAACACGAGGAACCCTTGAGTTAAGCTCGGGTTGGCGAGTGTTGCTGGTGTGAGTGTGCTGGTTGTGGCCAGTACAGATGGGTCCAGATAGATTGTCCTCCTCAGTAGTTGACTGACGAGTTTGGTAGTCTTGGGACGTTACGAATTATGTTCGTATATGGGAGCTCCACCTGGTGTTACGATGTATGATCCATTGCAATGGTTTTCCGCACGTGCTCTATCGGTTATGGTCGATAGGTATGACAACAGGTCATCTTGAGGTAATCACTAGAAGACGTAGAACACGGTTCACATGGTTATGGCCATGTGATGTGAAATCAAAGGAGTGATTGTATTATATATATATATATATATATATATATATATATATATATATATGTTTATTTTGTTAGCTCACCCTATATGGTTATGTTTGGCGGTGATCGTATATGCGGTATACGTGAGCAGATGGTGTTGCAGGTGGATCTGGTGAGACGTAGAGCTGGAGCTGGGCTAGTCTTAGGGAGTTTCTCTCAGAGTTTTTACATTGTCTTTAAGATTTCAAATAAGTTGTAATTATTGGTAATACTGGACTATTTGATAATTATAAGAGTAATTATGTTCTTGGATTTTGAATTATTTTTGAAGTAATAAAAGTTTGAAATTTCCTGCATTTTTGGGAAATGGATTTATAATAAATGAGATTTTATTTTCTTATTGTATTTTATTATTTAAACTTGTAATATTCGGCAGTGATGTTACAGTTAACACTAATGAATTAACATTTATAATTGTAGAGTTACAAATGGTGTAATGCAAATCCAACACTAATAGCTATTTAGTGTCAACATTTGCTTATTAATGTTGACAACTGTAAGACCCGGGAAAATTAGAATAAAAGGAAAACACATGTACAAAATTAATGGTTTGATTAATATTGTTGATTTAATTTAATTAGGTTATTAAATTATGAAATATGAAATAATTATTATTTGAGTGATTTAAGTTGTTATAGTATTTATAGTAATTATTTAAGTGGTGCAATGTTCATTATTTCAAAGGTTAAATTACCCTTTTGTCCCTTTATTTGTCATGAAATTTCAGTTTGGTCCTCAAGTTTTTCATTGTCTCAATTTGGTCTTCATTTTCTTATAAATGACTCAATTTGGTCCTCACCGTTAACTTTGACCAAACGGTGTTAAAGTCAACACCACGTGTCAATTTCTGGTTTTTTTATATTTTTTTAAATTTTTTTTAAATTTTTTTAAATTTTTTTCTTTTTGACGCGTATCACTTCACATTTGTGCCACGTGTCAAAGTGACTCAATTTGGTCCATATATTTGTTTTTAGTTTCAATTTAGTCCCAATTTTTGTAAAAATAAAGCAATATTGTCCTTCCTCAAATTGACACTAAATTTACTTTTTTATAAATGTTATGGTGATATTCTTGCTAAAGTTAACGTTTTTATTAAATATTTCTATAAATATTTTAAATTAACTTTAAATTCTACATAAAACATTAGACTTTGATTTTGTTTTGAACTTGAAATTTAGTTCCTAAACTTATGTGTGACAAGTTATTTGATTTTTAATCTTTACTAAGTTTGTATAATATGATACACTTGATGCCTTTATATATGATGACAAAATTGTTAATTTTTGAAATTAAGTTTGGGGTTTAATTTTGTTTAATAATAAAAATAAAAAAAAAACTTATAAAATATTTGTACAAATATTTAATAAAAATGTCAATTTTGTTCAAAATATCATCATAAGTTGTATACAAAGATTAAATTGAGTCTCAATATAAGGAGAGACAATCTTGCTTCATTTTTACAAAAATTAGGACTAAATTGAAACTAAAAACAAATATAGGGACCAAATTGAGTCACTTTGACACATGACACAACGGTGAAGTGACACGTATCAAAAATTAAAAAAATTCAAAAAATTCAAAAAAAATTCAAAAAAACCAGAAATTGACACGTGGCATTGACTTTAACACTGTCTGGTCAAAGTTAACGATGAAAACCAAATTGAGTCATTTTTAAGAAAATGAGGACCAAATTGAGACAACAAAAAACTTGAGGACCAAACTGAAATTTCATGACAAATAGAGGGACCAAAAGGGTAATTTAACCTTATTTCAACCATCTAAGATATCACGTGTAGGGTTTCTTTTCACATGTTAGTAAGTTGGTAGGAAGACTATGGCCCACACACTACAAAAATAATTAATTTTAGTGGGGTTATATTTGGTGTTACCAGGGGTTTTAACCCTCACTAATGGATTTACCTAAGGTTTACAATTCCCCTGGAAGAACAAGCATGACTAATAGATTACCGGGGGTTTTTAACAATCCCTGGAAAAACGCAACTTGCCTAGGGTTTTCGAAACTCCCGCTACTACATGGGTTTTCAAAACCCCCGCTAATACATGGGGTTTTCAAACCCCCGCTAATACATGGGGTTTTTGAACCCCGTTACTGTTTGGGGTTTTCAAAACCTCCTTTATTGTCTGGAGCTCTCAAAACCCCCACTATTGTCTGGGGTTCTCAAAACCCCCGCTATTGCCTGGGGTTCTCAAAACCCCCGCTACGCTACTGCCTATGGTTCTCAAAACCCCGCTACTGCTTGCAATGTAGAAGCTCCAGTATTGCCTATTTGTTTGTTTCCTATTTTTTAATAATACATATAAATCCTAAAATAAAAGAATAATTATAAAAGGCAAAGATTTTAGATTTTTGGTATTTATAATTTGTACATATAACCTTTATAAATGGATCAAAGAATAAAGTCTACAATTTTAATATCAAACAATATAAATGACAAAAAGTAAAAGTTAAAATTAGCAACTCATTACAATGTTATTTGTTTTAAATCAGAAAAATAGACATAACAAAAAATTAATAACATTATTCTAATGCGATATCAATCATGATGATCATGCTTTTTCATTTTCAATCATGATGATCATATTTGGGAAGGCCATGAAAGAGCTAGGAAGAGTCCATGAATGAGATCATTAGCCAGCATCTAGTAAACCACAACATCAAAATCAGTTGCCATACCAAAGTACTCACTATAATTTCCAATGAATGCTACCTACAACAAGATGAATAATACAAAAGAAAAGATAAATAATTGAGAAAGAATATCTAAGTGAAACAAAATCCTCTGCTTCAAAGTCTAACCAAGGTAAAATAGTTAATGCACATAAACTCAACACAGATATTTTGTTAAAACTCACCAAAGCTGGAGAGCTACTAAGCTTTCACTCACTCCAGTCACTTTTCCAGAAACATGAGAGTTGACTAAAAAAAGATTGAAAGAAAGACTTTTACAACATAGTTGATTAAAGAGTCTTGTAAACTAGCAACAATGTAACTTTGTGTTATTAGTGTGGTTGGAACCAGACTAGTCTATTATTATCCTTATCAATAATGCATTAACTTGGTGTAAGAAAACAGTGTGGATATCATTTTTAAAATATAATTCTTTTAGTAACTAATTTATTTCATCACAAAAATATAAAAAAGCTAAGGAAATAAAGAAGTGTTGTGTTAATATTAATAACGTTGGGGGAAAGAGAGATGATATAGGTAGTGATGCAGATGATATGGCTAATTTTCCTTTCAAAATATTAGGGATTAGAAGGCACTGCTTTTTTCAACCAAGCTACACAACATCACACATCACATTGAAGATAGAGAATATATATATATATATATATATATATATATATATTCAAATAAAAAACAATTATCACATACCAGGTCATGTAATACGTGTATACCAAGATTCAGAATCCAAGTTGAAAATGGCATATCCCTAATTGGAATTATTGCCATGATTGAAGTATTATTTGGAGATAACATTGTTGGTTTTACATCTCTTAGAAAGTAAACTACACAGTAAAAAAGTTAGCAAAGCATTGCTGCAACAGTCAAATTATAATAATATGCAATATTCATGTAAGCAAGGATCACCAAATTCTATCTTCTCAAGAATCTAAAAGTAAAAAAGGATAGAAACTTATACTTACCTATGCAAAAATTTATAGCAACAACATCAAGAACTATTTTTATCTTGTCATTATAACCAATTCTGCTAATGGCCTCCTTAACAAGATCCAGGGCTTCTCTAAAGCTGTTGATAGTTAAATAAATACAATCAATTAAAAAATAGAAATAAAATAGAAAGACCTTCAAAAGTAATTTTATTAGAGTTGAGAAATACTTCTATAACGAGCTTAGCCAGGTGAAAGTTTCATAAATATGTATTGATTTTAGATTTAAAAAAATATACAATTTTTTTGTAACTTCAAACCAATTCTTTATATTTAAATCTGCACACTTCAGATTTTGAGTTATATGTTTTTATTTCACCTGAATTTAAAAATATTCGTACACATAGGAAACTAGTTGGTTTAGTGATCCTAAAATATTAATGGCAATCATAAAGCATAACAACATTTACTATGTAGAAGAAAACATAGTAATTATCACATGCAACATTTTGATAGTGATGTCTTAGCACTCTTACTTTGATTAAAAACATGCCACAATTCAAATATTTTGACTAAACTAAAATGCTTGTTCAAGAGGAAAATAAAAATGAAATTATTTTCATCACAAGTTTATCACAGATTTCTAAAGAATACAGATATCACATCCATGTATCCAACAAATGATAATGAACAATTAGAGAAATTAAAATTATAGTAGAACGAAAATTCAAACTATATTAGATAAAATATAATATAAAATATAAAATATAGGAGCTTGCTTGGAGATATTAAAAGAACATACAAAGAATTGATTAGAAATACAACAAAGATTCTCATTCATAGGCATGTGCTACTCTCTCTTATCTGGGGATAAAATTTCCAATTTAGCATCTCTATAACAAAATAAAAACAACCATTTTACCTTCAACAATTCATCTCACCCACATCCCGGCAAGCCTTTTCTTCTTGTTCTCTCGCAGAAGTAGCTTCTCAACCTGCCAATGCAAAATGTTAAGCATTATCGCTAGGTGCATAACTTAAACTAATATAATGAACAAAACTATCTACAGAAAAGAAAGTCAGAAGGAATACCTTTCAACAGGGTGAAAATAGTATAGGGCATTTACAATGTAATAAGTATTTGTTTTCTCAGAGTAGTTCAGATAATCAATGGATGATATTATAGTTAACAACTACATCAACATGAAAGACAACTCAACGATATAATAAGACCTGGAAAGTTTTTATGCATTTTGATGTACCTTCATCTGTATTCATTTTGATGACAAGGTATCTGTATGAATTAGAAAGTACCTTGATCTGATTCAGGGCTGACAACTTTAGACAAATCATATCCAAAACTTTTATACATGTGGTAATAAAATGTCAATGCTTCTTTGATGCAGAAGGCTACAAGCATAGTCAAAACAAACAAGAAGGCAGAAGCTAAATTAACAGGTTAATAAAAAATTAAGAATCTAAGAGGATTTCAAAGTGAAATGCCCACCAATATTACACAATCACAATATACATTAATTTGAATATGAGACTGCACATAATAATGGACCTGAAATTATGCAAGCATGCAAAATAGTGTTAGAAGAGATAAGAACAGAGGCTTTTAAGTTGAAGAAATAGATAGTGCCCCAAAGTTCAAACATAGAAATTAAAAATGCTAAGGGATGCTTTGTCAAATGTACTAAGCCCAACACCAATTGCAAAGACAAGAAAGACCCTGAAAAGTATGGAAGGCATAACAAGCATTAAAATTGGCAAGATGTGATATAATAAGCAAGTTAGATAATCTTAATTAATGATAATAAAAATGTAATCTAGAACAACTAAGATGATATGTACTGAGGTTAAGATTGTGTTTGAGGAGCACCTCTCTTGAGTAATTGACAAACCTATAAGTTGTGAATCACCAATGCCTCGGTATAAATCAATGGGAATTATGGGCTTCTAAAAATTGATGAGCTCAAAGTCTAAATCAAGTCATGTAATGCAAAATAATAACCATACTAACTGCATTTGAACTTTTTTAAAAGGTGTATTATCTATTTAAAGAAACTTTTACGGTTGTTGGTCAAAAGAAACTTTATGTGTCCTGCATTTTAATAATTTTTCTCCCTTCAAAGCATTGTCATATCTGAATAAAACCAATATCATGAAGTAAATAACAACAAAAGATTAAAATGGGACTCAAGTACTTTGACAAGTAAAATTGCAATAATTACTGCACCTATGTGTAATGAACATTTTCTTACCTGAGGCAATGTAGCAATAGGAAACAGCCACAATAGACATAGATTTTGAGAAAGAAAAATCAATCGACTTTGCCAAGCCAAAGTCTCAAACATGAGCATGAAACACCTCATCAAGTAATATGTTAGACTTTATGTCACGATGAATGATTTGAGGTTTGCAATCATAATGAAGATAGCATAAGCCTTCTGCTATTTACATACATACCAGTCATCCCCTAACTTTGTAAACACTCATGAAATCGTGAGGCATCCATGCACATCATGTCATGGGTAATTGCTTTGATTCATAATGGTGACAAACCATATATAATTAATAAATTAGCCTGCTTATAATATGCTAGTAAGATTTTATTCACTATCACTACTGCTATTAATTTGTTTTCAATGAATTGTTGACTCTATCCAATTATATAAGAGAGAAAGAAGAAAGGGACAAACATATGAAAAATCTACCAACTTACGAAGCAACAAAATCGGTGAAGTAGTTGTCCCCCGTGAAGCACCAGCAAACTAGAGAAGCACTGCCCCGTGAACTCGTGAAACCACTACAAACTGAGTGAAAAACAAAACTAGTGAAGCAGCTGTCGTTGTGAAGCACCAGTAAACCAGCCGTGAACCCCTGAAGCAACAGCGAACCCACGCAAAGTAGTTGTAATCTTCTGAAGCAGATACTAGAGCAAACACAATTCTGAAACATAAGAACAAATTTTTTGAACAAGACAGGGGATTGTAACCATTGACCTAGGGTTTTAGAAATTGGGGGAGTGAAGAACAATGTTAAAAAGTCAAGAATGAAAGAGGAAAAACAAGTACTAATTGGATGATCCACCCTAAGTAGAGGAACCGGAGAAAAGGAATTTGAAAAAAAAAGAATTATTCCTTAGAGATTGAAGATATAAGGAGAAATGAAGATAAAATAAACGTCATACGAGAAAAGGGAGGTTAAAAAAACAGAAGAAAAAAAAGATGGAAAATGAGGGAAAAATTAAAATTTTAAACTTTACTGCGGTTTAATAAAAAAACTGTAGATATTTATAAGGGGTTTCGAAAACCCTCTCTACTTGTATCTTTTATCAGAGGTTATTAAAACCTCTAGTAAAAAACCTCTACTAAAATCAAGGTTTTTTTTGTAGTGACATGCAAATGCAATTTCTCTTTTCTTCTCATTCTTCTTTTACGTAAGTGCATGGTTTGTTTTGGTGCAATGCTTATATTTCTTTTACTTCACACCATAGTTTTTCCATGGGACCCATGGAACTCTCTTTTTATTTGGAAAATGATTTTTTGACTATTAAATTTTGACAACTTTCTCTTACAACCTTAGGTGTCATTTTTTAATTGGTTTCCATTTTTTCTTTCTCAATATTTTAAAACCACTTAAGAGATGACACTTCATATTGTAAGAGAAAGTTGTCAAAATTTAGTAGTTAAAATAACATTTTCCTTTTTCTTTTATTTATGTGTGCATACCCGTATGGGTTCTATCTCTTTTCATATGGAATTTTGGTTCAACTTTTCATTTTCTCTTTCTTCTTTCTTTCCATTCTCTTTTACGAAAAAAAATGGGATTTAACTTTGGTAGGCCACACACATATACAAATGCTTGTTCAAGCACGTAGAGGTGCATAGCTTTCTTTATACTTTTCTTCTTTCATTCTTTATAACTTTTGGTTCTCTTTAAATTCTCATATTGTTGGTCGGTGTTTTTCATTTGGTGTTACTAATTATTTCATGTGTTAATATGTTGGTGGGATATTATGAGATGGGTGGTCCTTCTTGGTTTTCATGGGTTGCATGGTTATGGAGTTAAAGTGGTTGTTTGAGGATAGTTACTTGTGTGTGATGTTATGCATGTATTTGAATGAATGTCACCCGTTGAGTTCGTTCTTGAATGTGTTGGTTAGTAAGTTGATGGGTTGTTGATGGAACTTTATTTTCCCATGCGTGATGTGATGGTGAGTACTTTGTTGGCAATATATAAGTTCTCATGTGTTGCATGTTGGGAGTGTTTTGCCTTGTTGAGAACTCTTGGTGGAAAGGGGTCATCTTCGCCTGTGTGAAGCAGTGATAGAGGATTGGTTCGAGTGTTGTACCCTCTCGCTTGTGTGAAGCAGTGGGGAGGGGATAGATGTTTCACCTTATTTCGGCTCGTTGCGAGTATAGTGCCCGATGTGCGATGCATCGACGTTTTTACTCATAATTCCTTGAGGGATAACGGAGACAGTCTGGCTGCGTTAAGTGGGACACATCGAACCATCTGTTCTAGGAAACTAGATATTGTTGTGGGGTGAGAGGTCGTGGAAAACCAAAGTTTGATTATGATCACTATGTTTGAAGATTTTAGATGAATGTGATGCTATGTTTGGTTTGGTATGATTGTTTGGATGTTGGGGGTTGTGTGTTTCAAACCAAAAATTGATTATGATCATAATGCTAAAGTTTTATTTGAATGAGATTTTGAGTATTTTTTGTCATGTTTTATTTACCAAATTCTTTTATGAATATCATTGTTTATGGTTAGATTACCCCTATTTGTTTGTTTGTGTGTTTGTTGTATGTGTGATGATCGTATAACGTGTGTGTTATACGGGAGCAAATGATATTGCAGATAATCTTAGCATGGAGTAGATGGACGAGAGGTTGGGGTGGACTCGGGAGTTTTTATTATATATTTAGTTGTTTGAAATCAGATACTAAAAATTATGTAATTTTCTTTTGATCAAAAAAATTATTAGAAGTTTTTGACAAAGTGACGGTTTGAACTATGTAATTTAAATTAAATTAAAAGTTTTCATTAAGTACATTTTCGATGTTAATTCCTTTTCAGCTAAATGCAAAAATTTTCTAACGTTTCGTGACATCCCAAAATTTGGGGTGTTACAACAACGCTAAATATCTATTTTCTTGTAGCGTCTCCTTTCTTGATCCAATAACAATCTTCTTTGGCTATGGTAGATTTTGCAAGATACAATCTAGATCCAATTAGATCGAATAAAATAGATCAAATATATAATCTAGATCTTTTTTAACTAGCTAATTTATATTTTTTTTAATTCAATTTAAATTGGATTAAATCTAGATTGAATCCACTATATCAATTAGATTAAATTCAATTGGAACATCATAATAAAGTTGACTATTAAGTATACTATACATGGACTTGGGTCGACTAAGCTCGATTTGGGATTAGACCAATTCGACTTGGACCCAAGCTGACTCATGTCCATGTCCACTTGGATCTAGGTTGCCTCATCTCTACCTTGACCAAAGCTAACAAGAGTCAACTCGGGCCCTGACCAACTTGACTTTCATGCCTGACTAGACTCGACTCAACTTGAGACAAGCCAACTCAACTTGACATGGGCTCGGGTCAACTCAACTCAATCAACTAAGCCCGACCATCAACCTAAGTCAACTCGGTTAAACCTTCAACCAAGATAGACACAACTTAACCTTCAACTCAGGCTAACTCAGCTCAACCATAGACTCAGGTTAACTTCTTTAAACCTTCAACCTAGGCCACTTCGGCTTGGCCCTTCAACCAATGCTAACTCAAATTGACCTATGACCTAGACTAACACGTCTCAACAATCAATTCAAGTGGTTAGGTCTTGAAAATCGGCTTAGACCCACAAGTCTCGACTCAATTCACCATCGGCGTGTGTCAACATGGCTCGACCTCGAATTGAGGTAACTCAAGTTGACCATCGACTCGGCAGACTTAGCTCGACCTTTTCCCCAAAAAGACATGTCAATCAGCCCTAGTTGAAGGTTAAGACAAGTCAACTCAGACTAAAGGTCGGGCCTAATTGCTCTATGTCGAACCTTCTATAGTCCACTCAAACCAAAAGTTTATACTAGTCCCAAATCGAAGGTCAATCTAACTCAACTCGAGCTCTAAGATGTAATTTATTTTGCCTTAAAATAGAAATTAAATTGCTTTATTCCAACAAGAAAATTGAAATCTAAGATATTTTAATTATTTCATCCAAACAAACTATTTAGAAAATAGAGAGAATTCAATTGTTAGTAATTCAAATTCTATGTATTACAATTACTTGGAATTTTTGAAGTCCATCATCCATACACAAGGTTAGTGTTTTCCTTTCTTCTTCTTTCTTCCTTCCTTTGCGGCTCTACTTTTCTCCATTTTTGGTTGTAGCAAGCTTCAAAACATTTAGCTCTACAGTGCTTCTAGTAAACAAGATGTATCATCTTCTCTACCATGTCTAAGAATAGGATCGTGTCTAACCCAAAAAATAGTGTTTGACATTGTGTCATGCATTCCTCCAATGTGCGTGTCTATGTTAGCAAAGCATCAGAAGCAAGAAAACGCAGCTTCAAACCGTCACTAGGGCAAAAAACCCATTTAACTTCACCTGGTATGCCTTAAATTTAAGAAAAATGAAGCATATCAAAATACAGTATCACTTTTGAAATTATTGAGGACCTTTAGGCTTCTATTCTACTAAAATTGAAGCATATACAAGTTTAGGCTTCGATTGTCTAAGAAATGGTGCTTAAAAGTTCCCATTCATTTCAAAAATGTCATTGGTATTTTTTTATTTAGTTTTTAGACATAGGTTTAGGCTTCAGTTATTTTTATAACCAAAGCATAAAGGTGTTTAGGCTATGATTTTCTAAAATTTTACTCTCGCGTTAAGCATTTCATCCTTGCATTAGTTATTTTCCTCCTTCCTCTTCCATGCGACCACCATTAAACCATCAACACTAATGCAGAAGTTGTTTACTTCTTCTTTTTTCCATCAACACCACTATATACCAAGATCGCTACGACCACCTACACTCTCTTACACCCTGATTTTCCCTTGGTCTTGAGCACCTACACCCACTGTCATTAAACATGAGTCACTGTTGCTACTTAACATTGAAAATAGGTGATTTGGTTTTCATTCTTCCCTATTGGATTTTTTTTATATGTACTTGAATTGTCGAAGTGGATAGTTTAAGAAGATTACTCATTTTTTCATAGTTTATTAATATATATATATATATATATATATATATATATATATATAGAGTGATGAGAATCTGAAAACTGTATTCGAATGCATATTTGATTGTGGTTGATAATCATTTTCATTTTCTAAAGACCAATGCGAAATGCTGGCAAACTTTCGTGAAATTTAATATAGTTTTTAAAATAGATATGTACCAACAAAATTAAATAAAAAAGGAATGTTCTTGAATGAGATAGGGTCACACCTTGAATACCAAAGTGAGGTGATCATTCATTTAAAGATTACTGAAATTATTCACACAATTTCAATATATATACATATAGATCGAGATTGAATTAATTAACCACGCATCAATGCTAAGTATGAGAGAGAAGTAGAAGAATTGATACAATTTGTGCAACGTAATAAGGTTAGAGTGATGATGAAATGATGTTTAAATGTCCTTATGTCAACTGTTTGAATGGGAGAAATTTGAATACATCAGAAATTAGGGAACACCTTATCTGTGATAGTTTTCTTTGAAGTTATACAACATGGACATAACACGGCGAAATAATAGACTTCCCAACAGTGTCCCAATATGAATATATTGTTGATTCCACCATGGAAGATCGATTGGAAGAAGACTGACTATAGCAAATGATTCGTGAGGCAAAGAAGCTTTTTCCCAAACGCATGTCTATAAGACAACATCTACTGATGCAGAGACTCTGTTGTATGTCAATTCAACTAAGTTTACATGATTGTCAACATTGTGAAGGCTCATGAATTTGAAGGCAACCAATGGGAGGACCGATAAGAATTTCATAAAGTTAATGGTGTTATTGAATGAAATGTTTCCAGATTGAAATACATTATCTACCTGTAATTATGAGACCAAGAAAATTATTTGTCCGCTGGATATGAAGTATAAAAGGATACATGTATGTCCTAATAATTGCATATTATACAAAAAATAATTTGAAAGTTTGAAAAAATGTCTGAAGTGTGGGTTATCACAGTACAAATAGAAAAACAACAGTAAAAATAGTGGTAAGATAGAAAGGGATGGTCCTGCTTTGAAAGTAGTTTGCTACCTTCTTATCATACAAAGACTTAAGCATTTGTTTGCGAACCCAAAATATGTTAAAAGCCTTAAGTGGCACGCAGATGAGAGAAGATGTGACAGACTACTTCGTCATCCAATTGATTCAATGTAATGGAAAAAAATTAATCATGAATTTCCCTAGTTCGATCGAAAATGTAAAAATCTTCGGTTTGTTTTGACTACAGATGGAATGAATTCATTTAGTAATTTAAGAACCAATCATAGTTGTTGCTTTGTTATATTATCCGTTCACCTTGTAACATAAACTATGTATTTAGAGAAAGTATATGATGTTGTCTATGGTGATATCTAGTCCAAGGCAACCTAGAAATGACATAGATGCTTATCTCAGTCCACTAGTTGAACCTCAAGTTGATGTGGGTTGATGGGATTGAAATTTTTTATGGTTTTTCTTTTGAAACTCTCATGATGCATGTAATGTTCTTTTGCACCATTAAGTACTTCCTCACTTACGGTAACTGGTCGGGGTATAATGTCAAGGGTCATAAAGCTTGTCCTATATTTGAAGAAAATATTGCAGCTCATCAATTGAAACCTAGAAGGAAGATAATGTATTTGCACCATCGAAGACTTTTACAATTTAATCATCTGTATTGATGGTTAAAAAAAGCATTCAATGGACATCATGTAGTTTGGGAAATGTCCAAGAAGTCATATGTAACGAGCCTTTGAAATAAAGAAATCAATATTCTTTATCTTTAATATTGGTCCAAGTTAGAGGTTAGACATTGCATAGATGTATGCATGTAGAGAAGAATGTGTATGATAACATGATTATTGCACTACATAACATTTAGGGAAAGACAAAAGATAGAGTAAATGCTCGTTTGAATTTTCATGTATGAACATATGAAAAGACTTGGCACCAAAGGAGGTTGGTAAGCGTACTTATTTTCCTCCCACATGTTACACTATGTCCAAACAAGAGAAGATAAGTTTTTTTCCTTTCTCTAAAGAGTGTCAAGGTACCACAAGGATACTCTTCAAATATTAAGAGTTTAGTGAAGTTTCACGATTGCCACACCTTAATGCAACAAATGTTACTGGTGGCTATTCGTGGAATTTTACCCAAGATTGTTAACATCTTGTGTCAGTTGAAGATGTTTTTCCCTCCATCCTTTTTTGACGTCATGATATATTTACTAGTCCATTTGGTAAGAGGAATCAAGTTCTATGGACTAGTATACGTAACATGAATGTATCCTATTGAACGTTGTCTGGAGATTATGAAAGCATGCATGAAAAATCAATATCGTCTAGAAGCTTCAATGATTAAATGGTATATTGCTAAAGAAAGTATTAAGTTTTGTTCAGATTGCATGACAAAAGCAAATCTGATAGGAGTTCCTCCCAAATCATGGTTGAAGTGGTGTTTTATAAGTAAGTGCATATGAGGTGTAAATGTGGTAACCAAAGATCGTGAAGAACTGTTGCAAGAAAACCTATATGTACTAAACAACACAGATAAGGTGATCCCTTACTTATCTGCGCATAAAGCCAATGTGAAATAAAACAATCTGATGCAATTAGAGAAATGACAATTGATGAAGCATAATAGAACATTTATGCCTTGATTTAAAATTGAGGTTTTGAAAGATTCAAATTTTTCTCAAACATTGATGTGGCTATAAAATAGATGAGATTTAATGTTGTATGTTGTGCATGTTACATAATTAATAATTGCACATTATATACGAAGTCTTTGGATGATAAAAGCACAACACAAAAATAGTGGAGTCAATCTTGTAGCTGTGTTGCTACAATTTTCCACATCCAAAGATCAAAATCCTATATTTGGATCAATGACGTATTGTGGCATAATAGAAGAGACGTCAGAGGTTCATTATATTATGTTTATTGCTCCAGTATTCAAATGTAAGTGAGTTGACAATAAGAGTGGTGTCAAAATGGATGAATCAGGTATGGCTCTAATTTATTTTCGAAAGGTGTTTTATCGAGACGAGCCCTTTATAATGGCAGAACAAGCATCTCAGAATTTTTATGTAAAAGATCATGTGTCTAATCAATTGTATGTTGTTCTTCAAGGAAAAAAGAAAATTGACGTTAATAAAGAGAATTTGGTAATCTTCATATTACTGACACCCATCCATTTAAAACAATGATAAAGTTTGATGAAGACCTTCTAGTTGAAGATGTACAAGCAATTAGAAAAGATCACAATGAGAGAATATACACATGACCAGTACATAACTTTTGTATATGTTTTATTATGTATTTTCTTAAATAATATGTTATACGTTATTTTCTATGTTTGTTATTGATCTTTTGAGCTTTTTTCTTTTAACATATATAAGGTTGACCATCAGAATTCATCAAGGGATGAAGGACCCATTAGGAGATCCACTAGAGGAGCCACTAGATTAAGACAACTCTTGATGAGACGAGCTAGTTGTGAAAGACACATGTTGTTATTGACGTCATCACTTGTGTGGCTTCATGTCCATATGTAGGCATTTTTAGAAGCTATATTGGAGTGTTAGCATGTGACAAAATATTCATCCTTACTCCATCTTTTGATCATAAAAAAATTGTATTTTGTCTCTAAATTGGTGTTTAAAATTTAGCTACCAAAGGAAATTAGTTACTAAACATTAGTTACAAAGGTTTTTTTTTTTTTACAAAAAGCATTGGTTTCTAAATTAGTCTTTAATTAATTAGTGACTAATTATAATATTTTATTCATAATAGTGACTACTTTAGTATTAAATAATTTTTTATTTTGTAAATTGGTATATAAATTGGTTACTATATGACTAACAACTTTTGGTCACTAAAATTTATTATTAATGAGACATTTCATTGTAGTGATAGAAATCCAACCCAAAACCCATCACCCTTTATAGATGTTATCTGGAGTCTATGATATCGGTTATAAATCGTATTCACAACATACACAATAGAAAAGTTGGACCTATTTTGGTTAAAACATGCATACTAGATATCAATGAGACAAAATAGATAAGGAAAAATACCTTATTGGCAAGTAAGATTCCAAGAAAGTTTTCCCTTCAAATGTATGAAGGCCTTACATGTGTATTCACACCGAGACCAAGTTTTGTCATGTTAACACTTGACCCGTGGAAAATTCTAATAATATGTGTTCAAAAGATGACCTAATAAAAGCAACCTTTTTAAGAGAGAGATTTTGGAAATTGACCTTTCTTAAAGAGAGCCTACATGCACCAGTGCAGTAAGGGCTTTTGGCCCCAGTTGTTTTTTATATTCTGCCCCGGTTCCAGAACCGAGGCATATTGGGGTGAAGCCAAAAGGAGTGACTTTTGGCCTCGGGTGTGGACCGAAGCCGTAAAGCGTTTTCCTGCCTCGGGTCACGCCTAAACTGAGGCCTATTCTACGCAGTGCTGGAGCGCGTTCTTGTTGGAGAAGCTGGAGTCCGAGAAACGAGATCAAGCAGCCGCCGCGCTCGTGCGTATAGGTGAGCATGGTGGAGGCGAAGAGGGCGTAGAAGGAGACCCTCAAACCTTTCTACTGAAATGAGATTGCAGCAGATTCATGGCACCCAACTTATCCAAGTTCAACAAAATCCTTAACGCAACTTTCGTAGATCTGCGAACACAGCTCACCAACCAAACCAACCACTTTGCCACGGCACAAGCAACCACCGGAACAGATCCTGTATATGCTATGTTTCAGTGCAGAAACTACATCTCCGAACTTTCGTAGATTTGCAAGCATAGCTCACCGACCAAACCAACCACTTTGCCACGGCGCAAGCAACCATTGGAACAGATCTGCGCCACCTGCTTCGCCATTGCCATCACTAAAATTCGCAACTGCTCCCCTAGTTTCAGCCACCTTCTCCAATAGCGTAGAGGTGCAACGTGGAAGAGTTGGAGTTGTAGAGAGAGAGAAGAGAGAAATGGAGTTTCAAAGAGAAATTGAGAGTGGCGGGGAAGAAGAAAAAGAAAAGGTTCGCGTTTTAACCCTAAATAAAATAGGGCCTCGGTTTAATTAATAATCTAAGCATATCATTGGTTTTGGCACCGGTCCTCTGTCACTCGAGGCCAAATGTGTAAGTTTTTGGCTTCGGGTCTCCGCAACCAAGACATATGTTAGCTTTTGGCACCGGTTTTTTATCAACCGAAGCATTAAATTGTTTTTTGCTTCGGGTGTTTTGCGAACCGAGGCATAAAAGTTGGATAGAATTGCAAAAATGTCACCGCGCCATTATATGCTTCGAATTTTTGATAATCGTACATATAAGACGAGTTAAAAACAATATTGTTGCCTCTATACTTTTTGATAACCGTACATGCTCTAAAAACTTTTTTTTTTCTATCTTATAGGAATTGTACACCTCATGTTGTTATATTCTAAAAAATCTCTCTCTTAAGTCAAGTCTGTTACTTTTATTTATTATTTTTTAATAACAAACTAGATTTTCTTGTAAATAATACTTTAAAAAAATTATTTAGTTACTACCTTAATTGATTAAGTCTCACCCAATCAACTACAAATTCTCAAAATTATATTAATTATATTTGTTGTGCTAGCAAAAAATATAATAATATTTCACTTAAAGAAAGTATATCAATAAAATTAAATTCTTTAATTTAATCAATAATATTTTCTTGTCCAAGAAGGATCAAAACACTTTTTAGTATGTGACCAACCCGTAGGTTCATTACGAAACCAATAATAAATTAACTCATTAATTTATTAATCAAAGTTGGCGTCTAGCAGCATTCCTTAATGGCCAGATAGTATGAAGTATCTTTTTCTTTAGAACTATTAGAAGATTAAGATAATATTTCCTTCCATCTTTACAACTCTATGTTAACTCTAGAATATGGTATAACTACAAAATTCTAATAAGCTAACACACGATGAATTTTAAGAAACTTCTTTCTTATTTCATTCACAATCCCCTAGCCAATGTCTTTATTTATATAGAGCCCAAAGTCATTACCAAAAGTTGATGGATTCTTTCTTGATTAATCATTAATCTCACAAGAACTTAATCATACTCAATAACCAAGGACGCATCTTAGAAGGGGCAAGAGGGGGCCATGGCCCCCTAATTTTTTTTTTAATTTTTAATTATATTTATATATATTATTTCAATTTTATTTTGAAATTTTTTAAATTATATGTAGTGTATATTGAGAATTGATCAAAATTAAATTAAGTATCTCTTTATGTCTTTTATTAGCACAATATTTAATGTTAATATTTATTAAGATATTTTTTATTTTCTTTTCATTATCTTTTGAATTTCTCACGAATTGTATTCATCTCCTATTCTCACATGTTTTCTTTTTGTTTCTAAAAAAAGATGGAAGTTAGACACAAACTAATTTTTTTTCTCTCATTTCCTATTTGTTCTCTTTCATTCTTGACAAAAAAATAACTCTCTTTTCACTAATATATATATATATATATATATATATATATATATATATATATATTAATAATTACGTCTCAAATTTTTATTATATAAATGATAAATTATTTTTTTGTCTTAAACTTAAGAAAAATAGGTATATTAATAAAGAGATGGTTAGTTTAAAATTTCACTCCAACATTTTATTGTTGATGCTCCTAACCATTGAAATTTGAAGAATTTGTTAACCATTATTGAATTATATGAATCTTTGACAAGAACAAATAAATTAAAGATATTTTACTTGATTAATCGTCTAATTCATCTTATTTTAACTATTCATGTATCATTTTCTAAAATGAAAATTATCAGAACAAGATAGCGAAATAAAATGAAAGATGAATTTTTTATCGACAGTATGGTTATTTAGATTGATAAAGGAATAACTGGAAATTTTAGTTCTGATTAAATTATTAATGAGTTCAAAATCTTTTAGTACATATTATTTTAGCTTCCCAAAATATTGGTCAAGACCCGCTACTACCAATAACCATTCAACTAACATCACAAAGCGTTAGACCGATATCAATGTATAATAAATAACTTGTTAATTTCTATGATAATCTCAAGTCTAAGGAAATTATATATTTCTTCAAAAGAATTTTCCATTGACAATTCAAAGGTAATATTAACCGTTAAGAAATTCTCCTTTGAGTTAGTTCAATGGTCATATCCCTATATGTACCATTTATATGTGTAATTTAAAAAAGGAGATATTTTAATCTTTATCCGATAAAGACCATTCATTAAATACATATTGATCTATCCAGATTAATGATGTCTTATCTTCAATAATCATATGATCAAGAACAATTTAAATTAAAACTATATAAGACTTACTTCTCATTATTATAATCCCTATTATAATAGCAAGTCTTTAATTTTAGTCAAGAATTTTATCCTATGAATTCAATAAATATAATAATGAAATAAATAATAATAAATACAATTTTATTATTACAAACATGACGATATGTGCATACCTCAAATTAGGGATGGCAATATGGGCCTGACCCGTTAGGCCGACCCATGAAAAAAAGTGGAGCGGACCAGGGTAATGAACCCGCAATAGCCCAGCCCGCATAAGTCCGCAGCCCACGCGGGCTGGTCCACAGCCTGTGTGGATCGGCCCATAAGCCCGCATAAAAAAAAACTTGCAGTTGTGTATATTAATTACCTTTTTTTATGAATTTTTGCATTAACGTTTCAAATTCTTGTATAACTGGAAAAAACAAGTATTATGTATTTTTTAATGTGCTAAAATTTAAAGAATACATTGTGTATGTCATAGTATGAATATGAATATGATGAAAATGTTGAATTAGCAATTTATCATCTAACTCCCCAAAGTCTTTACTTAATTTTGTGAACTTCTTAAAGTTTTTCCATTTTTAAACATTGAAAGTTTTATCATAAGAATTGAAAAAAAAATGGGTCAGTCCACGGATCTACAAGCCAAATAATATATAGAACGGACCAATAATTGTAACCCGCATAAATTATACGGACCGAACAGACCAGCTTGCGATGTGGTGGTGGACCGTCCTCATTGTCATGCCTACCTCAAATCCAACATTCATAACATATAATTGCTTCTACTTTGATGACTTCGATGCTATCAATCTCTCATCAGAGTTGGCTTTCTGAAAATGTATCACTTTTAGAATGAGAGATTAAATTTATTTGCATTTATTTATTAATGATTTGGGTAAATTGAAATGTTTTTGAAAATTTCTGTCGGCAGCATTATATGATTTGTTTAGCACTATTAATTTTCAAAACTATATTCTTTTCGTCTTTTAAAGAGTTTACCAAGTGTTGTTGCTGGAAGAGATGGGGAACGTTGAATACATTTTATAACTTACGTTGAGAGAAACAGGAAATTGGTACTACGAAGAGTGTTATATATGTTATGAGGTCCCACACTTTGGGTCTCGTACTTTAATTGTCTAAGTTGAATTTTACTTTTGAATTAGGTAATTAAACATTATCAAGACTTCCGATTAAGAAAATCTTAGATTAGAAATCAAATAAATTAAAAATAAATATTCACTATAATGACTCAAATACCAATCTAAAAAATTAAAAATTATTGATTATTAAAAAAATTATTATTATAAATAAAATATTATAATTGGTTATTAACTAATTAAAGACTAATTTAGAAACTAATTCATTTTGGTAGTCAAAACTTAAGTAGTTAATTTTTAGTGAGCAATTTTCTTTGGTCGTTAAAACCATTGTAGCTAATTTTAAAGATCAATTTAGTGATTAATTACAATTTTTTTATTTATAATAGTGACTATTATAGTAACCAATAATTTTTAGTTTTGTAAATTGATATCTAAATTGGTCATTGTAATTATTAATAATTATTGGTCACTCTTTAAAAAATTCTTGTAGTCCAAATGTAGAATGTAAAAAAAAATTTGTATTTGTGGGTATCTACGGATAAAACCCGCAACGGGATGAAATGGATATTGTAAATGAATATCCACGGGTAATGGGTACATGTATTTTTTATACCCGCATGTTAACGGGGCGGGTACGGGTATCATAATATATGTACCCATGGATGCATGTGTCCTCTATACTCTAATTTAAATTAACAAAAAAAAACATGATTAAAATATTAACATATTGATTTTGAATGAGTTATTTTTCTATCAATTAGTTTTTTTTTTAAAAAATCATTTCTTTGTAAATTGTTACACAACACTATTTAAATGGGTTATTTGGACTTTGTTTGAGATTTATGAATGTTATGTATATTATTTTATTTGAATTTACGATTAAAATATGTTGTTAAATATTTTTTTTTATTTTTTTGTTAATACCTGCGGGTACCCATGGATATCTGTGGATATTAAAAAATTATGCAAATACCCGTCCCGTTGACATCCCTAGTCAAGTGTAATTATTTTAATTTTAATTTAGTTTTTGTAGATCTCGTTGATTCAATTTAGTTCTTACATATGTCTTTTTGATTCAATTTAATCTCATTTTTTTTGAAATAGATTAATATTGTTTCTCTCTAAGACCAAATTTATTATTTCTATAAATGTTATACAAATATTTTTTTATTAAAAATAATTTTTTAACATATTATATTTTTCTTAATTGTTGACCAAAATTTTAAAAATATTAATTAAAATTGTTAATCATAATTTTTACCACAAAATTTTAATATAAATACCAAAATTTAATATTATACAAATATTTATATTTAATAAGTTTTAATCTTATAAAAACACATGAATTTACAAAATATAAATTAATAATTAAAATATTTAATTAAAAGCAAATATTAAGTTGACAAACACCTACAGAAATCATAAAAATAATTAAGCCTGAGTATTTTGTTTTAAATTTTAGGGTTAAATATGTTTTTAGTCCCTCAAGTTTCAGCAAAATTTGGAATTAGTCCCTCATCAAAATTTTTGACCAATTTAGTCCTTCATCTTTAAAAATGCATGAATTTAGTCCTTTTAGTCAAATTTTGTTAAGTTTATATAACATTCTAAGCACATTTCATGATAGTATTTGTATTATTTATACCGTTTGAAACATTTTTGCTTCAATGTTAACTCAAATATTATCACAAAATGCGTTTAAAATGTCAAATAAACTTCATAAAATTTGGTAAGAATGACTAAATCCACGCATTCCTAAAGATGAAGGACTAAATTGGTATAAAATTTCAAAGAGGGACTAATTCCAAAATTCACTGAAACTTGAAGGACTAAAAATATATTTAACCCTAAATTTTATACTTTTAACGTTGCAAAATATTTGGCAAAGTTGATCGGTAAACAATCTTTTTAAGATAATAAAGAAAGAAACAGGTCATAAGCCAGAAAATATGTAGCCTAACATTTTATTATAAAACTTCATACAAAATCATTATTATAATAAAAATTATTATTATAAAATTATGAAATTGTAAAATCATAAATTTACATAATCATAAAATTGAAAAGTACAAAATTATAATGTTATGAAATTATGAAAATTAGGAAATTATAAGATTACAAGAAAAAGAGAACCACCCAAAAGCCACATGCAAGAGAAGGTAGAACAATTGCATATGGAAGTGGACTGACTCAAACGGAAAGGGGTTTTGTTTTTAGCTTTAAAAAAAAGGTTTTATAAATATATTACCGACAAATCATATTGAATAAGTATACCAATGGGATTTTTATTTATGGATATTTTGTAACATTTAATTCGTAGGACGAATAGAGCCCGTAAACAATTCAAATTCTTCGTGAACAAGAAAAAAAAAATAAAAATAAGAAGGCTATTAAAAGCAAAGAGTATGGATAAAGAAAAACACACAAAAAAAAAAGTTATAATAGTTCACCTCCACTTGATACTACGTTTAGTATCTAATGTAACTTGCTTCAAAAAAATTCACTAATCATTTTGGACTAACAACATGTATTATCCTTTCAAAGTTACACGAGTTTTAACTTCTCTACATACATGAGTAAAAACATCTCTCAAACTACACCAAGTATCATCCTTAAACTTGGTTGAAACTTACCTTATTTATTTTTAATATATTTATTTTAGTTAGATGTTTATCTAAGATTAATATATGCATACATGAAATAAAAATAGTTAGTGTCACCAAGTGGCGGAAGAAATCAATTTTTTTATAGATTTATATAAATTTGAAAAATCAAATGCATAAAATTTCAAAATAAATTATTTTATTTTAATTTCAAAAGCTCCCGAATTTCATAACCAAGCTGTGCCTGTCACCATAAAATTAGGTAAATGGACTTAATTAGCAACCAACATTAAAGAGACTTTATTATCATTTCTTAAACTAACTCTAATATAAATATTTATTTATTAAATAAAAATATTTTTATAATTTTTAACTTTTTATTTTCTAAATTAACCTTTTACAGAAAGTGTTAAAGTCGATAATATATAACATCAGAATTTGGTTAACATTGATATTTACAACTGAATTAATATTTTCCTTTATATATAACCAATTAATAATTATTGTGCCAACCTTAGTTACTTTTGTAAGCTCAATTTGGGTAAAACAATTCTACATTGAATTGGTGTTTGGTAACACATATGATTTCGGATTTCTCTTCATGAGTTTTGTCTTGGTCTTTTCACAAGTTTTCCATTTTTTGTTCTTTTATTTCAAACATAATATGTAAACTTTTAGGATATAGTTGATTAGGATGTTTTAATTTCCGTGTAATGCTTTGGATGTCAATGTTATTGTGAATTGTTATTGCATTGCATGTACGCAACGTTAACGTTATATACGAACAGGTCTACGTCAATTACAAATAATAAGTATAAATTAAATTAGACACGTTAAGTTTTTTTTTTTTTTTATGTAAGTGAAATAAATAATATAGTCATATTGAAATAATAAAATTCGTTGGAACCGGTTAGAATCAATTTCAAAATGTAAATTTGTGTCTATTAAAAAAAATCTAAATGAATCCAAAACTAATCTTTTAAAAAAAACTATAATTTAAAACCTCTGAACCTTCGGGTAATCTAAAATCCAATATCTTAGATTAATATCAATGTGTTGATTCATCGTTTACCACAAGTAGCATATTATTAAGTAGAAAATAGATTGAATAAAAAAGACACAAATGATATAGAGGTCAAAACATCAAAATAACTTAGAAGCCCCTATTTAATTAATTTATATATATATATATATATATATATATATATATATATATATATATATATATAAATTGTAGAAAAAATAATTACCAATACCAGAAAATCTACCATTTCATCATTACATAAACACTTAATACTGAACTATTTACCATAGAAGAATTCATTATATAAGTTATGCTTATATTAAATGATACTTTCATCTTTTATTGCTATCTTAATTTTCTTTTCAAGTTTTGAATTATTATTACACTTGTTCTTGAGATACTAAGTTGTGGTTATCTTTATCCGATCTATTCTTCACAATACTTTTCAATTTTATAACTAAGCTTTTCTTGCAATGGTCATGAGGACCATAAGTGTGACCTAAGGAATCTTTGAAAAAATGTTAATATATTGGTGATTTTCAAGTTTAAGATGATGTTACTAATGGTTTTCAAGATGAACAAAAGAAAGCCTAGTCTATGTTATTGTTCTCTGAAACTGTTACTTTCTTTTCGTTCTAATGTACAATTCTATTTTGAATTGGTTTTTGATAGCACGTGATCTTTGTTTTTTCTTTGAGTTTTGTCCTGTTCTTTTCATAATTGTTGTACTTTTTTTTTCTTTTTTTCTTTAATATCTTGCATATGATACGTAAATGGTTATAGTTGATCAATATATTTTAAGTTCCGTTTAATCTGTCAGTGTTATCGTTAGTTGTGTGCATTGCCTATACGTAACGTTCATATAGAAAATCTCAATAATAATAATTATTGTTGTTATTATTTATTATTATTATTAAATATTTTTTTTTCTCCTTAACTCTAAGTGAATGTTGGAATTAGTCTATTTCGAAATTTTGGATCAATTTAGTCTTTCATTTATTTAAAATACATAGATTTAGTCATTTTAATCAAATTTTGTTAGATTTATTTGATATTTCGTACCCATTTTAGGATTATATTTGAGTTGTTTATACTATTTGACACATTTTTGTTTTAATGTTAATTTAAATACTATTATGAAACCCATTTGAAATGTCAAATAAACTTAACAAAAATTGATTAAAAGAACTAAATTCACGTATTTCGAAAGATAAAAAACTAAATTGGTCCAAAGTTTCAAAATAGACTAATTCCAAAATTCACTAAAAAGTAAGGGACAAAAACATATTTAATCCTTATTATTTTTATTATTTGATGTAATCAAATATATGTTAAATATTTTATATTTTTATAAATTTTGTTTTGAAAGTATTTGAATTCAATATGTTATAAATTCATTAAAGTCGGGCTAGGTGAGTAAAATGTTTTAGATGTTTATATTCATAAGACAATTCAATTCAAAAAAATACATTAGTGTTTTTAATTTTTATTTTATCCTTTATCCGTGTTATTTTAATTACATGTCATCAAGTCAAGTCTATGCAAAGTAAACTTCACGAACTAATGATGGTTACAATAAATTTAGAAACGTTTTTAAAAATAAAATTCATCCCTTTGTCGATTAAATCAACTTATAATTTCATAAATTCAAATATCGATTAATTAAAGTAGTTTAAATTAACATTAAAAACTCAAGATAAAATGGAATCTATATCTATTCGTTTAAACTTATATTTTAAAACCGTTAATTAACTCATTTAATTTTGTTCTTTTATAAAGATATATTTTTGAAATTATCATAAAAAAATATTTTATGAAAATAATATTTAAATTTAAATTTAATCATATTTTTCAATTAATGGCATTAAATAGAATTAAATTCATTAAAATGGTTCATATCTCAATTTATGAACATAGGTCCGTATCTCAAAATAGGTTTTAGAGATTGAAAAATAGTTAATCCTATTTTTACTTTGTTTGCCTAGATTGAATACAAAGTATCAGAACTGTAACGTAAGTGTACCGCCAAAGAAAAAACAAATCTCACTGGAAAATTCTGAACCCGGTGTAGTTCAAAATCCGATATATAAGGTTTGAGTTCCGATCGACAAATAATTTACTCCACACAGTTTTATGCAATTAATTTAAATTTTAAATAATATTCCATTTTACTCACATGCTTGTTTTCTTTGTCCATTTTTGTACCACATTACACCAACTGTGGCCATCACCCAAATGTCCGACCTTAAATTTGCGTTTTCCAAAGCCAGACGGCACCCCTAACGTGTTGGCATCAATACCCAAATTGGACCAGAATATTTAGCGTTTGGCCGGTATCTATTATCTAATGGAAAAGATCATCAAATAAATTTATTAGAAATATTTGAATTTGATGAACAATAATTAAATATGTTAAGATATAGAGTTAGGAAAAAAATTTAGATACTAATTCATAAAAAAATTATTTTAATTATTAGAGACTAATTATAAACTTTAAAAATTATTTTAGTTATCAATAATTTTTAATTTATAAATTAGTATATAAATTTGTTACTATAATGATAAATTATTTTTTATCATTAAAATTAATTATTATTCAAGGATTTTTTTATATTGATCGTACATGTTATTTGTTACTATAGCTCAATCTTCATGCTCGACTTTGAAAATAAGAGTTCTGATTGATGGTTCCAGACGACACTAAAAAGAGTTCTGACCAACTAAAGGTGTGCGACAACACCTAATTGTCTTTCTTGGAACTTTGCATGGTGAAGAGATAAAGAAATCCTTACCTTGTGTTTGGATGAAACATTTCAATAATAATGAAAAATTGAAATACATTGTATTTGAATTGTTTGCAATTAAATTCCCTTAATTTTCTAAATAACTTGTTTGGGTAAAGAAATTAAAATACCTTACATTTCAATTTCTATTTTGGATAAAACAATTGAATTTCTTCTAAGATAAACTTTCATTTTACTAATATTTATTTTAGGCTTAATTATGTTTTGAGTTCATGATAAATTTTGAAACTTTTAATTGAGTCTCTAATAAATTTTTGTGCTCTATTGTGTCGTTAAAACTAGAAAGGTTTGACGACTCTTTGTTGCTCCCATTTGTGTCATCGAGCCCACCCGGCAAGTCTATGACATCAGGCTGGCCCAACCCGGCTAGGTTGTCAGGTTGATTTGGCACGTATGGGTTGTAGGGTCGGTCGAGCTCGTATGTGTCGTCAGGCCTGTCTTGTCTGTGTGGGTCGTTGGGCCCATCTAGCCTGTTTTGGTCGTCGAGCACGCCTGACCTCTCTAGGTCTTTGGGTCTGTTTGGGACGTCGGGCTCACCTGACACATCTGAATCTTCGAGCCTACTCGCCCCATATGTGTCGTCAGGCTCGCCCCCTATTTGGGTCATCGGGCCCGCCCGACTAGTCTTAGTCGTTGGGTCGGTCTTACCTGTTTGAGTCGTTAGATCTGCTCGGTCCATCTAGGTCGTTAGGCTCTCCTGTGTCATGCAACCCATTTGGATTATCAAGCTAGCCTGAACCTTTTTTTGTTGTCAGGTTAGCCCGATCTATTTGTATTGTCTGGTTAGCCCAACCCGCTAGCACTGTCGGGCTTGTTGAGTCTGTTTTGGTCATTTGCCCAGGATTATCCCACGGATTGGGCCTATCTTAGTCATCGGCTCAGCTCGAAGACCTAGTCCTAGGTTTGCAATCGAGACGACCTAACCTCGAATGATGGTCGAGTCAAGCCAGGCCAATGGCCAAGACGACTCGGGTCGTCGAGTTACCATCAGAATGTTTAATAATATATTTTAAAAAATAATATATTTTTCATGTTTAAAAATAAAGCCCATAGATTGGTCTTGGCCCACAGGACTATTTGGGGGGGGGGTTTAGCCTTGTGGGCTTCTTTAATTTGGGGCTATTTGGCTCTGTCGGCTTTTTTGATCCTAGCCCGCGTGGGTCACGGCCAAGTCTTGTGGATTGGGCCAAATTGAAAACTCTATCATAGAGTCGAGTGTGAGGTTGAGTGAGAAGAATTTCAAATTTCACCTATTTTAAGGGTATTTAAATTTCTATTAATTTAGCTAATTGAAATACTTCAAAAAATGCATGCATTTTAAATGTTTTTTAATTACTCTATCAAAACAAAGCATTTCATTACAAAGAAATCCAAATTCTTCAAAAAAAAATGAATTGCTTCATTGAATGCCCAATGACATAGACTTGTCGAGTGTGCCCGATGACACAAACGGGCCTAACAACCTAGATGGGTCAAATGAGCTCGACGAACTAGTGGTGCCAAGTCGGGGCAACGACCTAAACGAGTTAGGTTGGGGTAGGGCTAGGTCGACAAACTTGGCGGGCATGACCGGCCTGTATGGGACGTCAAGCTGATCAGGCCTGACTGGATCGTTTGGCCGACCCAGCCTACCATGTCTGAGTTTCCAGCCGGCCCTACACGACTGGGTCGTTGGGTCGGCCTGACCCATTTGGTCGTGGAGTCCATTTCCAAATTTATCATGAACTCAAAACATAATTAAACCTGAAATAAATATTGTTAAAATGAAATTTTATTTCATAATTAATTCAATTATTTTATCCAAACAAGAAATTAAAATGTAAGTATTTTAATTTTTTTATCCAAACAAATTAATTAGAAAATGAAAATAATTTAATTACAAGTAATTCAAATACAATGTATTTTAATTTTAACATTGTTGAAATGCTTTGTTCAAATATAAGGATAAAATTTTTGTCATTGAAAAGAAAAAAAAAACAAGCATGATGAAGATCCTTTTATTAAAAAAATTAATTTTTATTTAAAAAAAATTAAAACTAACTCGTGATAGACATGTGTCATCACATATGTCATTACATACGTCACTCCATTATACATAGACATATGCAGATAATATATATAGAAAAGTAGCTGTTTCATGTCAACAATATGTTATATTGATCATGCTCTATAGATAATTAATTAAGTTGATTCTTCATCTATTCTTACCTTGATTTGGGAGCGCAGCAATGAACTATGTATGATCGTAATCAATTAAGTAACTAAAAGAGTAATTAAACTTACAAATTTTTTAATTGATATGCACGAGATTTAGATAGACAAAAACAAAATTTTATAGGCTTTTGGTGGGAGAGATATTTGAAGAATTGATTGTCACACTCTTAGTTCAATTAATCCCATTATTTTATATTAGAAAAATGAATAAGAATATTTGATTTTATTTCATAATTGAGAAGTGAATGATGACATAAGATTCGCATCAACTTTTCCTACAAATCAATAATTTTGTATAAGAGAACCAAAATAAAGTCAGTACTTTGGTCATGTTTTTTAACCTAATATAACCATTTAAAAAGTATACAAAACAAGTTGATATAATAATTAATCAATTATTTATCATTTAAAATGATTTGGTGAATATCTCACATTTTTTATTTGAATGAAACTAGTTTACATTATGCAAGCGTAAACTCTCTTATAATACATCAATTTATATCATATAAATAAAATATACACATATGAGATAAAATTTATAATATATAAAATTGAGTTAGACTTAAAATTTACTTCTTAAAATGATATCAAAATCATTTGAAGTCTATTATTATTTATTAAATCTATCATATCACTCAACATGAGAGAATATATTAAAGATCTCAATATCGATTAAAAATAAAGTGAACTTAAAGTATATAAGTGATTGTAACATGCCTTATAAATTGTTTTTTTCTAAAATTGACTTAGATTAAAACTCGCCTCTTTAAGATAAACTTCAACATAAAAATAATTTTATAAAGTTGAAACATAAACCTATTTCTAAACAGTTCTAAAACAGTTATGGACAATTAGTATATTATATATGTCTGAGATTATCTCGACCAGTGGCAGAACTGTGCAATGATAAAGGGAGCCACAACTCTCCCAATTTTTTTTGGAATTTATTTTATATATATATATATATATTTATATATTTTTTAAAATTATATTTATATATTATTTATATTAAGTTTATATTATGAAAATTATAATAAAAGATAAAATAAAAAATTTAATGGAGACATGGATTTATATAAGAAATTAGGATTTTTTTAACTATATGATTTTTTCACCGTGTAAATTATCATGAAAGAGTGTGAGCAGAAATAATTACAAAAAGATAGATTGGGAGAAAGAAGTTGGGGAACACATAGATTGAGATTGAAGTATACATTCTCGCATGATCTCTCACATATCAAGATTAATATCTTATTATGATTTATGTATGTTAGATTTATGATTCTTTTTAGGATGTTTCTCCAAATTAAATTTATCCCAAATTAGTGTAAACCTAATTATGATTTTAGGGATTCTTTTATGAAATTGGTATGAATCCTAATTATACTTTTTCCCAAATTATTATAACCCTTAATTATGAAATTTAGGGATTTTGTGTTTTCCGCAGCCTATGGTAATTTTTTTTTGGGTTAAGTATGTTTTTAGTCCCTGAACTTTGCTCCAAAATTGGAATTCATCCTTGGTCAAAACTTTGATAAATTTCGGTCCCTAAACTTTAAAAATGAATGAATATAGTCCTTTTAACCTAATTTTGTTAACTTTTTTTTAGGTTTCGAACGCATTTTTCAGTAAATATTAGGGTTGTTTACGCCGTTTGACACATTCTCGGCTCAATATTTACTGAAAAATGTATTCGAAACCTAAAAAAAGTTAACAAAATTGGATTAAAAGGACTATATTCATTCATTTTTAAAGTTTAGGGACCAAAATTTATCAAAGTTTCGACCAGGGACGAATTCCAATTTTGGGCCAAAGTTCAGGGACTAAAAACATACTTAACCCTTTTTTTTTTTTTAAGTTTTGAATTTATACCGTGTTGCTTATTCAATTAAAGTGGTATAAGTTTTCTTATGTTTTGCATTGTGATAATTGTGATTTGTGAATATAAATTTTATCTTTTTCTAAATAGGTGAGATGTGATAAATTTATATTAGAAAGATTATGATAAAGAGTAAAAAAAATTGATTCTTCTTTTAAAGAGAAGGTTTGTGATAAAGATGAAAAAAAAAATGCATATACGTTAACTAAACTTTCCATGAGAAATTTCATGAGAACCAAGAATTCAAGACAATGAAAAACAAATCTCTAAAATTCCTATAATTATATATAATGAATTTAAAAATTCATTAGAACGCGATCCGGACAAAACGTCCTCATATTTTATGATAACCACCAAATCAAATTGATGAGGTACGGAGAACTTATCTAAAATGATATTCATGGTTTAGTATCATGATATAATAGCAAATAATAATCATATTTTTTTGAATTCTACTATTATGTGTGCTTGTTTTAAACAGAGGAAATGAAGAGAAAAAATGAAAAACTTTTTTTTTTCTAACTAAAAAATTATATATAACAAATTTAATTTGGCATCCCTAAATTTTTTGTCCAAGTTTCGCCACTAATCTCGACCTATATTTCCAATATCACCTCATACTGCTAACTCATGATATCATCTTGGATTGTGTTTATATGACCAATCTCCTTGAACAACACTACATCATCAATGACATTTGTGTTCAACTTCCTATTCCTTCTTGATAAATAAAAGAAAACATGTGAAAATAGAAAACAAATACAATTCGATGAAAAACTAAAAAAATAATAAAAGAAAAAATAAATAATATCTTATATGTTTTTATTCTTTAATATATTTAATTTTATATTTTATTCTTTATTAATATTATATATTGTGTTTTATAAAATAATTATTTAATTTAAATTTCATTAATTCTTAATAATATATTACATATAATTTAAGAAAATTTAAAAAAGTTTGGGCCTTTGACCCCTCTCCGCTACTCTACATCATGCGCTACTAAAAATTCTCATATTATATGAAAATTTTCTTGTAAATTTGTTAAAAAAATTTACAAGAAAAGACTTTTTCCTGTCATTTTTTCTAAGAATTTTAATTGGTAGGTAATTCTTTCGTAGGTAATTATTTCCTACAAAATTATAAAATTTGCAAGTATTTTTTACAAAATTTGTTGCGAAAAATGTTTATACAAAATATTTTGAAAAAAAATTAGCAGCAATTTCTTGCAATTTTCTTTTTTCATAACAAAATTTATAAGTATTTTCTAAAAAAAAATCAAAATAAAATTGACAGAAAATATAAATTTTTGTAGTAATGATGTGACCGAGATATTTTAGTAACAGTTAATTATAACAAATTGTAATTAGTTGAGATAATTGACGGTTAAAACATATTAGCATTCCAAAATAATTATTTGAATAATATATATAGTGGATGTTGACGTTCCAGCAAGACTTCCCAACTTATGTGAGGAAAAGTATTCTTTTTGCTTTTGGGACCGATCATTTATTATTATTACTCTATTTTAATATAGATAATACGTATTGGCTTACCTTGCGATTTTTAAAAGGTTATATATTACGAACTGAATTTTAATAATTTTTCCTATTCCAACTTAGTGTTATCTTATAAGTAATTTTAAAATATAGAAAATAAAAAAATAAAAAATCATTTAGAAAATGTAAGAGAAAATTTTTAAAAGATTATTTTCCAATGTATATATATATATAACGACAATGGTGATACGAAGGAGTTTCATGACAGATTGTTTGGTTCCACCACTTGCATAGTTTCACAATGGTGTCACCGCCTCTGATTCTCTGCCTCGTTCTTCCCGTTCTTTTGCTATTCTTCTTCCGAAACCGCAGAACCTTGAAGAACAATTCCTTCCCACCTGGTCCCAGAGGTCTTCCCATAATAGGAAACCTTCATCAGCTTGATAACTCTCTTCTTTACCTTCAACTCTATAAACTCTCAAAGAAATATGGTCCAATATTTTCAATTCAGTTAGGATTAAGACCCACCATTGTAATCTCTTCACCCAAGTTAGCCAAAGAGTTATATAAAGACCATGACCTTCTGTCCAGTGACCGACCTAAATTACTCGGCCAGCAGAAACTGTCCTACAATGGGTTAGAGATGATATTTTCCCCATACGGTGAGTTCTGGAGAGAAATCAGAAAAATCTCTGTTGTCCATGTCCTTAGTTCCAGACGTGTCTCAAGATTTTCCTCGATAAGAGAGCTTGAGGTCAGAAAGATGTTGAAGAAGTTATCTGGGCATGCCTCATCTTCGAAGGCTACGAATTTGAACGAGGTGTTGATGTCCCTTACCAGCACTATCATATGTAGGATTGTGTTTGGGAAAAGCTACGAAGAAGAAGGAACAGAACGGAGCAGGTTCCATAGCATGTTCAATGAGTGTCAGGCCATGTGGGCAACGTTCTTCGTCTCAGATTATATTCCGTTCTTGGGTTGGGTTGATAAACTCTCGGGGCTACGTGCTCGTCTTGATCAGAATTTCAAGGACTTAGATAAGTTCTACCAAGAAGTCATTGATGAACACATGGATCCTAACAGAAAGACTCAAGAGCATGAGGGTATAATCGATGTGTTACTTCAGCTGCAGAAAGAACGTTCCTTTTCCATAGATCTCACCAATGATCACATCAAAGCAGTGCTCCTGGTTTGAAATTCTCTCTCTCCTTTGATTTATCTGTTCCTGTAATAACTGTGATATATATTTGCTGGGTTTTGTCTAATTTATCTCAAGTAAAATTAGAACTGAAAAAAATTCAAATGTTACATTATGAGCAAGGTTGGTTTTAAACAGAAAAGGAAGCAAAAATAACTCGTTTTTTCAAAATAATTATTCTTTTCATTTTATTCAAGTATTGGTTAGTAGAAGTTGAGAAATTCCTTCTTGATATTTCTTCAAATTCATTCGTTATTAGAGGTGGATAAAAATAAAGACAAATTCCTAGAAGTATATTTGTCCTTGAACTGGTGCAAATCTGTAATCAATGATATTTTTTTCTAGCTACAATTGTTCAGATCTTCATAAAAAAATATAGTGGTTCTTTTCACAAATATTTTAAATTTTGAATGACGTTTAGAAAATGACTTTTGTTTTACCTGGATACCACAATAATTATTTGGGCAATCATATCCTTCCATATATATACTTACAAATATGCCACCAACTCTGAATTTGAATACACAACTTCAAAGTGGAGTAGGATATTCTTCTGATTCAGTAACCATCATTGAAAATAATTAATTATTTTCCTGTCAAACAAAAACAAACGGGTGTTTTCTGTATGCAGGACATGCTTGTGGCATCAACAGATACAACTGCAGCCACAACAGTGTGGGCCATGACTGCACTGCTAAAAAATCCTAGAGTATTGAAGAAAGTTCAAGAAGAAATTAGGACTTTGGGAGGTAAGAAAGAATTTCTAGAAGAAGAGGACATAGAAAATTTTCCCTATTTCAAAGCAGTGACAAAAGAGGTGTTGAGACTGTATCTACCAGCGCCACTACTTGTGGCAAGAGAAACAAATGAAGCATGCATGATAGGTGGTTATGAAATTCCAGCAAGAACAATAGTGTATGTGAATGCTTGGGCAATCCACAGAGACCCTGAGTCTTGGAAAGACCCAGAAGAGTTTTTGCCAGAAAGGTTCTTAGATAGTAATGTAGATTTTTATGGGCAAGATTTTGAGCTCATTCCATTTGGTGCTGGTCGAAGAATTTGTCCTGGTATTCCTATGGCTGTTGCCTCTGTGAATCTTATTCTTGCTAATCTTCTGAACTCGTTCGATTGGGAATTGCCAGAAGGAGTGAGAAAAGAAGACATTGATACAGAAATGTTGCCAGGGCTTACTCAGCATAAGAAGAATCCACTCTATGTTTTGGCCAAGCCTGGAATCTAGATCTTTAGTTCAGAATGAAATTAATGTATTAATATTACAACACTGTCTGTTCCTTCCCATGTTGACGTTATGTTAAGTTGTGTTGTCCTTGATCTTGTAGTGCATTGTGTTAGCTTAATCAATCACCTTTTCCATGTATCTTTCTTTGATTTTCCTCATGAGAGAATAAACTGACAAACATATATGTGTTTGAGAAATTGTTATTGGCGTAGGTCGTTATGGATTATCTTTTTATTCATTATATATCATCATCCATCTTTATTGCTTTTTTTTTTACTAGGCATTTCAATCAGGGATATTATGGAAACAGGAAATTTTTTTAAAAAATTACGAATTGAGGCAAAACGTGTTGCCCTCACACGATTTCTCCAAGCAAAAAACATATAGGCCTCAAACGATTTTCTCTTAAAACGGACAACTGTGGGACCTAGACAATTTTAAAAGAGAAAACGTGAACAACCCAAATGTTTTTTTGAAGAGAAAACGTGTTACCTCAACACGATATCAATATGTAATCGATTACATCACCTCTGTAATCGATTACATTCAAACAATTTGGATTTCCAGTATTGTGTAATCGATTACATGTGAACTGTAATCGATTACAAATCTGGAAATATAGTTTCTGGAAATATGTAATTGATTACTTGAGTATTGTAATCGATTACAAATGTATGAATTGATTTTGTAGAGTTTTGTGATCCATGAGATGATAAAGTTTATGAATTTTTAAGGTACGAAGGTAGAATATATGATAATGGCATAAATTTTTTATAAATACTAACATACAAGGTTGAAGAATATAAAATTGAAAAGATATTGGAATTAAAAATGAATGTAATTCATTGGCGAAATGGTTGATCAGGAATTGGTTGATCCATTTCGTTATGGATCCTTGTCGTTGTTGGTCGTTCGAAAGCCTTGCACCTAGTTTAAGGGTCTGGATTAAAATTTGGACCTGTATATGTTGACCAATATTCCTCATTTCGCAGGGGTTGAAATTGAACTTGATAAGCCTTATTTATGTATTCAAGGCTGTAAACAGGATCGATAAAATTTGTAATTGACATATGAGCAAAAGAACAAACAATTATAACATGATGACATGGAAGGCGACTGGCTTGGAAGTGACCACAATCACACCACCAATCATTTAATCTAGCAGTGAATGAGATCGGTTTTGGCCGATATTGATGGGGGTTGATATCTCTTGCACCTCGAATTCAGAATTATCATGATCGTAGCGTTCAACATGAGAATATGCGGATTTCTAGTGAGTTTGTTAGAGCAAGGCAGTCACGTCTTCTAGATATTGATGACCTGCTCTTAAAATAGAGTCTGCCTTCAAGCCACGTTCAACAAACCACGCATTTATGTTTTAAAATATTGTTTTCAAAAGTGCACATATAGGTAAGGAGCGAGCCCCCTTAAGCACTGAGTTCATGCACTCGACCAAGTTTGTTGTCATGTGGGTGTACCTCCGCCCCCCATCATAAGCTTAAGACCACTTATGCAGGGGATTTTATCAATCCAAGGTACTACTTGTGGGAATTGGAACCTCATAGCTGAAAGTTTTGCTTGCATTGTAGGTTGTTTGACTTCGTAAGTTGTGAAAAAGAAATCACAAATTAAATGAAATAATATTTAGTGTGAAGGAAAAAATTTCTGGATATGGAATGTAAGGTTAGGAAAATGTAGTACCCAAGTTAAGGAAATTTTTCTTCAGATCCACATTTTTTAACCTGTTGTTGAAGTTAGAAGCTAGATGACGTATGCAATAGACAAAATGAAGATTGTCTAATTTCCTGTCAACTTCTTCTGAGCGTAGGGCTAACAAAATGCCCTTGCCCCTATCAGTAATTCGGCATAGATTTGGTTGAGGAGTTGCATGCACTCTCTTAATAGTTGGAAAAACCAAATCAGTGCATCTTTTATCTCACCTTCTACTATTGCAAATGCCAAAAGAAATATGTTTCTATTTCCATCCTGAGCAATTGTAGTTAGCAAGGTCGCATGATATTTGCCTGTTAAAAATGTTCCATCCACTTGAACAGCAGGTTTACAAAACTTAAAACCTTCAATGCATGGTCCAAATTGTCAAAAGCAACATTCCATAATGTATGTGGATGTTGCATCCTCACCATCAACATTAATTAGAGGATCGAAAAGTTGGAAAATTGTTCCAGGATTAGTGTGTTGGGCAGCTTGTAACCATCTGGAAACTTCATTATAAGATTGGTCCCAGTAGCCATACTTCATTGTAATTGCTTTTTCCTTCGCTATCTATGCTCTTCTATATGTCACGATATATCTATAATGACTTTTAATGTCTGCGACCAAGCTCTTGATGCGAATGCTTGAGTTCGTCTGGACTAAATGAAAAATAATGGAAGCAATTTGAGTCGAGTCCAGATTGTAGTGATCCTGTGAAATTAATGTTGAGAAACATGTATGTCGACCGTGAATGGACTTTATCTCCCAATGATGTCTGATTTTGCTGTAAGTAGCCCTTAGACGCCATTGACATCCATTATTGTAATGGATGCATCGTACCACGTAAAGATGAGGTTTTGATTTGACAACATTGAAGTTGTATCCATTGGTCATGTGATAATGTTTTATTGCATATACTGTTGCCTCTTTTGAATCGAAGTGCATGTGTTCCTGTAGTTCGACTTCTATAGTTGAATTGTACTCTATGGTTAGGATTGGAACAATTTCATTATATTGTTCCATGTCTTCAAAAATATCATCAAAACTAAAGTCATCTACAATATCTAGAATTATAGGTTCCTCTTCGATCGGGTTAGACGAAGAAGAACCTCCATAATTCCATGAACTCATGCTGTAAATGTTGATTTCTAAATGGGCTATAACAGAGGTTAAACAATATGACGTTTTGCGTGTTTGCAAAGAGAAAATTTGATAATAGAACATATGGTGGTGTTATTGTATATATAAGGGCTTGAAGGAGGTTCACCATATAAGTATTCGGAATCGAAATAAAGGATTGAGGGTGCAAAAAGAAAAAATAATCAAAACCCACCTAAAAAAATGCTACCCCTACACATTTTCAATTAGAAAGCGTCCCTCGCCCCCAAACACGTTTTCAATTAGAAAACACCCCCTATACATTTTCTACTAAAAAACGCTACCCCCCCCCCCCACACACACACACACATTTTCTAAATTAGAAAATGTTTGCCCCCTAGACATTTTCTAGGTGAAAATCATTGCCCCACCTACATTTTCTTAAATATTTATATTGATTCATAGTTCAACGTGATTCCCTACACCTTTTAGTGTGCATTGCTGCCACCTATTACTGCTTTAACATTGTCTTCTTGCAACATTACTATTTCAAATTCACGCTTCTTCACTGTCACAATGTTATTCACAATTCATGCTTGCTTTGATTCTCTTCCTCTACATTCATGTGTCCTGCAACATTAACAATTATGATGGGAATCTTTCAAACCACTATTATTGAAGACAAATGCAATGTGTGGTTAAGAGAATAAGGCATGTGGTGTTATGCATGCGGGATAGAGTAAAATAGCTACTCATGAGTGAGAGAAGTTATGCCTTACATGAGAGAAAGAGAGAAAATAAAAAAAGGTACCCATGTGAATGAATAGTTCTTATAGTTGTTTAAACAAGCATGGTTGTTGCAGCACTGACTTCACATCAAAGAAGGCTTCCTATTTTTGCATTTGTATTTCAAACTGCAGCACAACTACGAAAAATTCTCACCCGTCAATCTCACAGGTTCAGTCAATTTTAAGAATTTATTTTTGTGTACGATTTCTTATTGATTAAGTTGAAATGATATGTTGTTAATGGTTTCATCTTTTTTTTATGTAGTTCATTATGACTGAAATCAACAACCTTCCACCAAACATTTCAGTATTGCGTCATCAAGACGATCACATCACGAACCAGATCTGACAAGGAAATGAGAGAGTACTCTATCCAAGACGTCATTCAATTTGGATTTTGAAACATACTGATCTGATTGACCCTAGGGTCAGAATGTTAATTGATCAAGCTGGTTTTGGCCACGTTTTGAAGGTGAATAATATGGAGACTAACCATCTCATGGTAATAACACTTTGCAAAAGGTGGAGGATTGAAACTCACACCTTCCACTTGCCACTAGGCGAAACAACTATCACCTTGGAGGATGTTTCACTCCAATTGGGGGTGCTAATAGATGGCGAACCCATCACGGTTCTAGTTCTAGGAACCTAATGGAACTCTGCCAAGAATTGTTGGGGGACATTCCACTTGAAAATATGTTCACAGGTAACCGGATAAAGTTGCCGTGGCTAAATACCAGATTCTGGGAATTACCAATTGACGCCAACCTAGGAAAAATTAGATAGTATGCATGCACTCCATTCTCATACTAATTGGCAGTATTTGCCATTGTTAAGAGACTTGGCTAATGTTTCAAACTTTGGTTGGGGATCAACAGTTTGGCTTGTTTGTATCACACGTATCTCTCCAGAAATACAACCAGTCACGGATGACGAGATTGTGGTTGGCGTTGCGTTCCCCATAAGCGCAAGGTGGTGTTGACAAACACGTTCCATCTTCCAAGACCAAACAATTGTGGTCGAGTTTCAAAAAAAATTTGATAAAATTCAACCAAAACATGTTCATTATCACGATTGCTCCACTAACTTTTTATACAAATTTGCTTTCTTTTTCCTTATGTTTAATATTAATCTTAATTTTTGCAGTTCTTATGGACACCATATCGACCACCCCTGGTTAGTCGCTTGATCATAATAAATGTTTCTCTCATAAGTCGGGCATTGGTTTCTCTGATCTGTTTTGCGACGGTGGAATTTCAGCAAGTTGACTGGGTCGTCAGCCAATTTGGTTGGCGACAAAGCATGCTAACCGACCCGATTAACTTGAATGAGGTTCATATAATTGATCTTCGAGAAAGGGAGGACATTAATTGGACACAATATCATCGTCGGTATATAATACTATGGAATAATCATCAAAATTTCATTGTTCAATACGAACCTTTCAGCAAGAGTGGTCATCTGCGTGACAACTCTCTGTACATGCAATGGTACGTCAATCATATCATCCATTACATTTCGCCTGTTGCCCAATCATCTGATTATGAAGAGAGAATTATTTATTTTTTGTATTTCATAAATTATAATTTGTATTATTGAATTTTAAACATGTCAATTAATTATTGTTCTTGTATCGGTATGACATGCTTGAACAATATCATGATTTGCCTTCACATGACCACCTTTGTACGGATAGACCTTTTTTGACCTCCTTCACTCACAAAATCTGACTCCGGATTATGGAAATTGGGATTAAGGAATTCAACCTCCATCATCATCTCATCAGGTCCCCACTTTGTATGATTTTTTCTAACCGTCGTCTACCTTTGGAGCGGGTCCATCCCATTTTTATGGTGGTTCATCTGGTCCATAATTTTCCAGCTATGGGGGTGGTCCATCACAAATGTTTGGGACATCATCAATGACTCCACCATCGGCATACCAAAGGCTTTCATCTTCACAACAATATTACAGATCGAAAATTCCATTTCATGCTTCGAATGAAGGTTCTCAATCTGCAGAAGTGGAAGAAACTGGCGAAGAAAGTGAGTCACTCCCTCCTCCCACACAACCCGAGAGACGATCGCTGACGACCCACATGAAGGCCACCATGTGGAACAGGCGGCCATTGTTGAAGAATGTTATTGTATAATAAAATTCTCTCATTGTGTGACATTCCTGTACTTTGATTTTATAGTATTTAAATTTGACCACTTCATATGTAAGTTTGCAAAGCAATCAATAATTTTTTTTTCTTTTCACTCAATAATGGTATCATTATGGTTATAAATACAACTCCCCTACACTCTCTCCATTGTAGATATTCAAGTCTCCAACATTACCATTCCTTGCCATCTCCTTCTACCTTTTCTTTCTTAATTCATAACCCAAACATGGATAATTTCTCCACTGAAATGTTTGGCATCACCGAGTCTCAAGATTTCACCAATTTTTACATAGCGGCCTTATTTACAAACGGAGAAATGAAACTCTGTAAGGATGGGGTCAAGTTCATATGTGAGAGTCCTAAAATATTTCGCATTCCATACAACTGCAGATACAACGTGCTGAAACAAAAATTTTGTGCAACAATTCCATGCCCCTTAAACACATCCATAAACAACCTCTACTTCAAACGATCCACCATCACTTTTGAAGGACATATTATGTATGAGGCATTTGAATTGGAAACGAATGAAGATGTTTCTCAAATGTTGCAATGTAAGTCTTCTTTCCCTTTAAATACAATGATTGAGTTGTATGTCACGTTTACAAGACCAGCTGAAGAAATTCTTTCTCTTTTAACTACAAACACCTCATCGTCATCCTCAAACTCCGTCTCAACCTCACCAATAATTATTTATTATGGTGGACCTTTAAGGGTCACTAGTATCACAAAGAGTCCATATGGTTTCGGTCTTGAGTTCGGTTTGGATGCCACGAAAACCTTCTCCATCAAACATGATTGCACATACAATGAATTATTACAAACTATAACTGAATCAATGAAGTGTGGTGACCGTGGAATTCTCAAAGAAATTGACTATCGTCATCCTCAAACTCCGTCTCAACTTCACCAAAAATTATTTATTATGGTGGACCTTTAAGGGTCACTAGTATCACAGAGAGTCCATATGGTTTCGGTCTTGAGTTCGGTTTGGATGTCACGAAAACCTTCTCCATCATACATGATTGCACCTACAATGAATTATTACAAACCATAACTGAATTAGTGGAGTGTGGTGACCATATAATTGTCAAAGAAATTCACTATTGTCGCCTTGCAACAATATTCAACAGGCGACTAGTGCATGACACCGCGAAAATCAAATGTGACTTTGACGTATCACAGATGATCAGTTGTTGGAATCACGTACAAAGTCTAGACCAATCTTGAAACCCTTTATTTCTTCGCATATCGAGCTTTTCATCCAAACTAGAGATATTAGACCACTAACACCTGTCGAAGAATATGAAGATATCAATTATGGATGGTATGTTGATGAGCGTGGGAGAACAAAATATAGATGGTTGCCCTAATTGATTTTATTTATTTTCTTTGCTTGTAATTTTAAACTAATGTGGAAGTTCTTATGTTATTTAATTAGTGTAATATCTTGAATTTTTTTATGACTCCGACACTTGCCAATCTGACCACTGAATTCAAACTCACTTCATTAAGGGACCCTTTTAATGGAGTAAAAATCATTGGAAAGAAAAATGTAATGATGTAATCGATTATAAGGACCTCGTAATTGATTAACAACTTCATTTTTTTAAATAATTTATGGTGAAGTTGAGACGGTTACATACATATGGTAATCGATTACAACTTCATTTTTTTAAATAATTTACTGTAATCGATTAAATCGTGATTGTAATCAATTAACAATAGGTTTTCCAAAAAAATTGACATCAGTAATCGATTACACAAACCCTGCAATCTATTACAGGTTGTCTTCCACTATAAAAACAACACTTTCTCTCTCTACCACTGCCACCCACGAAAAACCCTCGTGCCCTCCACTCTCTGCACTGTTTTTTCACCATTGTTGCTTTGTTTCTTAACTAAATCACGTCCCATTCGTTGCAATTTTTCTTATTTTCAATTCTCCACAAAACCCACCGATTAAAATCGTGAACCCCCCCCCCCCAAATGATTGAATCTTCAAGATAACACAAGACTCAAACTGGTGTTCGCCACCGTGGTGTCACCGCCAACGAACTTGATGAAATTATCGCCCTGTCACAACCCCAAAGACTATTCTCTTCCGTAGCTCAATATGAAAGATATTCTTCCAAATTTTGCTACAGAGATATTATTGAACCAAGATACCCTGATGAATTTATTGTCGAGCAAAACTTTGAGTTCTATGATATACTGGATAATTTGAGATTATTACCTTTTTTGTCTAATCGTCAATGTTATTATCCGAAATTAGTTAGTCTTTTATTCCAACTTGCAAATTACTGTTGAAGGGGTTATTATTACTAAAGTTAAGAATATACCGATTAGAATGGATATAAAGATGTTTTATTGTATAACTAAGTTGGGGACTCAAGGTGTCTGTTACGAGGGAAACATGGTGGAGGAATGGAAAGATGATTATTCTAGTCGCAATGCAAAATTAATGATTTGTTGTGAAAATGTCAATATTGGAGAAAGAATACTGGCAGGGCAAATGAAACTAGAAACATGTATCCTACACTACATCATATGTCGATGCCTGCTGCCCTGAACAACTAACCTTGCCCAAGCTATGGAAGAAAACATTATATTAATGTGGGCAATGTTGATCGGAAGGGAGCTTAACTAGGGTCATCTGGTTAGATATCAGATGAAAAAGGCATTAAGATACAATGCCCCTTTACCATATCCAAACCACATTATTGGCATTTTAATTAAGTTTAATGTTCCTCTTGAAGATGAATCATTTGAGGATGTTAATTGGAGAACAACCCCAATTGGTGCTGAAGTAATTCATTCCTTTGGTTTTGTAAGAAACCAAAATGATCAATGTGTTCATAAATGTGATTTGTAGGGTCAACCTATTCATGAAGAGCGCACACCATCTCCACCCCCTCAACCTATCTAGGATTCATCTACTGCTATGCTCAATGATATTATCTATGAGATCCGCGACCTATGGGCTTTTGTTGGTTCAAGATTTGACAGTATGGATACTCGGGTTGGTCAACTTGAGGAAGACATTACGTGCGGCGCCAATTTCCTCCTTCTTAGATGCATTTCATGTTTATTTTATTAAAAAACCTTTGTATTTTTTTAATGCACCGTGTACTTCACATTGACATTATTATTTCTTATATTAGTACTTTAATTAATTATAATGTTTTTTTCTACTTTCTCCCTTGTTTTTAGTTTCATATTCGACATTATTATTATGATTGCCTTTGTATCCAATTTACGACTGTAATCGATTACAATATCTTTGTAATTGATTACATTTAACCCAAAAATACTACAACTCATTCAATAATCAATTACATCAGAAAGTAATCGATTACAACTTAGAAAATGTGCCCCCTTAAACAATTTTAGTTGAAAACGTGCAACCCCCACCAGTGCAGCAAGGGCTTTTGGCCCCGATTATTTTCGTAAGTTTGCCTCGGTTTTAGAACCGAGACATATTAGGGTGAGACTAAAAGGGAGGTCTTTTGGCCTCGGTTATCACCCGAGGCCATAGAGTCGTTTTTTGCCTTGGTTGTAGTGGGACCCGAGTCCATAAAGTCGTTTTCTGGGCGCGTCACGGCGGTGCTTGTTTTTTATCTGGTTTTCTTTGCAGCAATGATGGGTAAGCCATTCCTTTCCACAATGGAATCTATTGCGGAAGTGGCATAGCGACAAAAGTTGTTGGCGGTGAAATTTATATTAGGGTCAACAGTGCCAAGTAAGTGATTTGGGACCCGCCACACTCTTCTTCGGAGACCTTGTTCGTGGTGATGTCGAGACTCTTGTACACTTGCATTTTGTTGGAGTTCACTATCTCCGCTGGTTGGAAGTGTTTTGCCACGTCTACGACCCTTCTGGGACCGAGGATGACACAACCACAAAGAGACTTCTAGAGGTTGCCATTGCCAGGATGTTAACAATTGCACGCTCGCCAACCGCTAGATTCAAAAGATTCACCACCTGCACGGGTTGTGGAAACGAAACATGCACTGCCTCGACGCCACAGGGGTTTTCCTCGACTCCCGCGACGCCTGGCACGACCATGTGCTCGCCAAGAGCTTGGTCGTCCTCCACAAGTTCCTTTTCGAGGAAAAGAAAACGCACGTCCCCGCCGGAATCGTGTCCCCGAAAGTTTGCTGCTACTCGCCAGTGGTGGTTCTTGTTTTCGCAGGGTGGAGGCATCGTCGTTTTTGCGCAGCATCTTGCAAAGAGAGAGAAAGGAGAAATGCAGCGCGGGGAAGGAGAAGAGGGGCTCGCTAGTTTTGTGCCCTAATTAAGCTATATGGCCTCGGTTCAATTAATAACTGAGGCATATAGCCCTATTTGGCCCCGGTTCAGTGCCACCCGAGGCCAAAGAGCCATGTTTTTTGCTTCAGGTCTGTGCAACCGAAGCATATGAGCCACCTTTGGCACCGGTTTTTTTGAACCGAAGCATATAACCCTTTTTTGCTTCGGGTTTTAGCTTAACCGAGGCATAAAAGTTGTCTGAAATTGCAAAAATGTCACCGTGCCATTATATGCTTCGGTTCCTTGCCAACCGAGACATATAAGATGAGGTATAAAAAGCAAAATTTGCAATAATGCCCCCCCCGATTTCTTTTTACATGTCGCCCACCCCCATAACAATTTTTGCCTTAGACTCAAAAATGTATAGGGGCCTCACGATTTCTTCATGAGAAATCAAATGGGGCCAAGACGATTTGCCTAAATTGGTAATTTTTTAAAAATTTGTCTATTCTCATACGCAGTTTGATTTGCCTAGTATGGAAAATTTGTCATCTTTATGTAATAAATAATAAAACATCATTAATTATTTAATTTTAAATTTAAATAATTTTAATGTATATGTTACTTAAAGATTTGTCAATGCCATAAAATAAGAAAAATTAGTTGTTGACAAAAAACTTTTTGACAAATTTTTTATAAATAGAATTAAATAGATTAATATTTTATTTTTTAATTAAAAGAAAGTAATGAAGTAGTACATTTTTTTACCTAAAAAAGTAGTTTATCAAATTTTTTAAAATTTTATTTGTCAAAATATCATTACTCGTAAAATAAATGGTGATAATATCTGATTATTTAATTCTTTCTAAAAATATGTAATTGATACAGTCATGTAGGGGTGGTCATGAATTAGATTTTTAATGATCCAATCAACATCCATTTTAGATCCAAATAATTGGATCAAATTTTCAATCCAAATTTATTTTTCAGCAAAATAAGTTTAAATATTTTTAAAATCTAGATCCAAATATTTGGATCACGATTTAAATCTAGATCCAAATATTTGAATAAGTTTACAATCTAGAATCCATTTTTTTATAAAAGAAATTTATATTGAATTTTCTAAAACTTGTGTCCTTAGGGTTGACACAATTGTATTTAGTAGAATTTTGAACTCAACAGAATTTTAGCATGGGACGAACTTGGCTAACTTTTGGTCGTGGCCGACTTAGCCGAATTTTGTATGGGACCTGCCAAATTTTGGTCAAAGTCGACTTGGTCGAATTCGACTGAATTTTGGTTGGGGTTGACTTGGCCAAATTCGAACGAATTTCGATTGGGGCCGGCTCGACTGAATATGTCCAAATTTTGGTCAGGATCGAGTCGGAAAAATTTGGCTGCATACGATCGAATTTTGGTCGGGGACGACATGGCCAAATTTCAACTGAATTCAGCCGAATTTCAACTGAATTTGGTCGAATTTCGGTCAAAGCCGACTTTGTTGAATACTACCAAATTTCGGTCACTCTCGGCCTTGCCGAAACAGTAAAATTTTGTCTGAGGTCAATTTGATTGAATATGGCCAAATTTGGGCCAAGGTCGACTTGGCCAAATTTTGGTCAGGGCTGACTCGACTAAATTCTACCAAATTTTGGTTTGGGCTGATGCGCCTAAATACGGCCAAATTTCGAGTACGTCCAACTTGGTTGAATACAACCAAATTTGGGCTACAACCGACTTGGCCAAAATTTGATCGGGGTCGAATCGACTGAATTTGGCTGAATTTCAGTCAGGGCCGACTCGGTTAATACTACACAATTTCTTTAGCGACATGCTTGGCTGAAACGCCAAATTTTGTTTGGGACCAACTTAGCCAATGCGATCAAATTTGGGTCGGGATCAACTAGGCTGAATATGACCAAATTTGGTCCAGGACCGATTGGGCCAAAATTGGACCAAATTTTGACCGACATGATTGAATTCGGTCATATACGACCAAATTTCGTACAAGGTCGACTCTGCCAAATACGACCAAATTTAGGTTGTGCAGACTCAACTAAAAAGGCCAAATTTGGACGAGTCCATCTCAATTTTTAATCTAACTCGATTAAAAATTTAAATTAATAATTTTAATTGAATTTTTTGGATTATCGATATTTAAAACTTTGAATTTAGAAAATGAATATTCAATCCATAAAATATATAATTGAATTTTTTGCCACAAAGAGTTCTAATGTAAAAAAAAAAAAAAAAACCTTTCAAATGGTGATAATGTAATGATTTTTCAAAATATGTAATTTCGTACTTGGTGTCCTATTAGCACTCGTATCTTTACTCGTACGTACTCTAGTACCTCCATTGATTGCAAGCTTTTATCGACCGATGTGAAAGAATTGAATGTTGCCTCGACTTAGACAGTCTTCATTCCACAATGATAGACGTAGTCCCCACCATCTAACCCGGACAACCTTATTACCTATTAATTCATGATTTGACAAAGGCATCATAGATTCAATACACTATTTGAACCCATTTATGTTTTCTTCCACTTTTGTGGCAACGTCTATTTAGCATCATGTTATCCCCCTGTGTTATATTATATTGTTAGTATATCCCCATTGTAACAACCAGTTAAAACACATGCCGTTCACTCTTTTTTTTTTTTAATTTTAAAAGTAAATATAAATAATTTTTTAAATTTTATTATAAAATATTTTTGATTTATTTTGTTGACAATTTTTTTATTAAAAATACTTATTTTAGTTTAAAAATAATTAATTTAATAGAAAAAGTAAATGAATGAAACAGTTAAATCTAACAAAGTTACTTAAAAGGTAAAAATGATCAAATAATTGTTTTAATTTTAAAAAATAGTTATTTATTAAAGAGTAAAATTAAAAATAGAAACGTGGACATAAATAGAAAAAGAGTTTGTGAGATTTTGTGATGTTAAGAATGCACCAAAAATATTGTACTATCTCCATGCTTTCTCTATCTCATCATTTATTCCTTTCACAACTTCAAAATATTAACATCCCTCCTTAGACTTCATCCTTGTAGAGCCTTTACATACATTTGAAAGTGATTCTTCCTTTTTTCCATTCTGCTATCTTTCTGGGTATCCTTTTGTGGTATAGTTATTTCCTGTATGCTAAATGTTTTTCTTCCCTCTTCTTGAATTGTTAACATGCAATTTAGTGTTTTTGATTCTTATTTTACTCACTCTTATCATCACAAAATCTCACAAACCCGAATTTGTAATCTTTCTAGTCCAACTTCCTTGATATGAGGACCTTTTTTAATCTTCTCCATCTTTAAAAAATCTTCCACATATTGTACAAATTAATTAGGGAAGTTTGTGAGAAAATATGTAGTGTCATTCTTACTCTCCACCTAAACCTTGTTGAACCATGTTCCCATTCAAGATAGTAAAAAGATGGCTATGTATCATACATAAGTGTAAAAGGATTGGAGCATCCCAACTACACCACTATATTAATATAGTTATTTTTTTCTGATAAAAAAAAAAAACTAAAAAGATGGCTTAGTAGACTTGACTCTTGCAAAAGGCATGTAATTATGTCAATCCATTTCGTACATGGTGATCCTTGAATTTGTTTGATTTATCATTCAGGAATTGAAAATGTGGGTCATTAGGGTTCTTAGTTGAAATTGAGGATGGTATGAGGGAGCAAATTGAGGGCATGATTTTAAAGCTTTGGTTGTGCTGACAAAAGAGATGAGTGTGAATGAAAAAAATAAGTGTGCAAATAGATATGAGCTTATAGAAAATTATATAGAAAGTGAGAAGAAAATTGTGAGTGAGAAAATTTATCATCTTTTAAATATGAATATTTGGATTAAAATTAATATATCGTTTTTATTTGTTACCTCGAAAGTCTATGAATTTATTATAAAATATATATTAACGTCAATTAAGTGAACATCATCTTAAATAAATATTAAAGATATATTATATTAGTTTATGCCTAATTAATGCTAACTTAAATAAATAAGATAAATAAAATTAGTTTAAGCTAAGTAAATGATAACTTAAATAAATATAAATATTTGAACAAAACATTTAACATCACTAAGGCCGAAATTAATCTTATTTATTTTTAGTACTTTTAGCCAGCACACTAGTCTAGCACTAATATAATTATTTTTACCTATTGTCAACTTATAATTGATTAAACCAAGCATTCAACATGGATTCTATTCAGCTCTAGACAAACACTGATTTAATTATTTTTACCTATTAAAAAAAGTTAAAAGTAGTTATTGTCGCCTTAGAATTGGTTAAACCCTACGATGCACGGATACGATACGTGCATTGCATACGAAATATCTGATACATTGATACATTTATTTTGAAAATAATAGGATATGATATGTGATAGATACGTGGTATATGAATATTGAAAAGTGTACAAAAATTCTTAAAAACATAATAAATATATGATTGTTATTATGTGAATCCAAATTAAAACTATATGTAATAAAGTTGTCAACATAAAAAATATAAATTATTGTCATCATAAAAATACCACTACAAGAAAACTCTTGAATAATAACCAATTTTAGTAACCAAAAATATGTTAGAGACCAATTTTTAATTAGAGACTAATTTAGAGATCAATTATTTTGGTAGCCAAAACCTTGGTAGCTAATGTTACCAATAAATTTGGAACCCAATTATTTTGGTAGTCAAAATCTTGGTACCTAATATTATTACAAATTTAGAAATCAATTCATAATAAAAACTATTTTAATTATCAATTTAGAGACCAATTATAATTTTTTGAAACTATTTCAATTGTTAATAATTTTTTGAGTTTTTAAATTGGTACCTATATTGGTCACTGTATAGTGACTAATTATTTTTTGTCACTAAAATTAGTTATTATTCAATTTTTTTTGTAATGTACTACGACTTTATAAATTAGATACTTCAGTGATAGGTATTGATAACATATTCTAAAGTATCAGACACAAATACGTGTCAAACACGGATACATGATCCAAGTTGAAGTATCGGTACATGACCACTCTATTAGCATTCAAACATTAAATAAATTTTAGGATATAATAATGATTTGGTCCTAGTTTTCGTTAGGTTTGTTCAATTTGGTCCTACTTTTTATTCTTTTCAATTTGGTCCTAATATTCGTTAATTTTATTCAATTTGGTCATTTTCATTAACACCGTTAAAATAGTTAACGGATTGTGAACAATAGTTGCCACATATCATTTTTTGATTTTTTTTCTTTTTGATTTTTTTTAAATATTTTTTTTTGATTTAAAAAAAATGTCCATGTGTCAAGCATATCATGTCACGTGTTATTTTGTGCTTTTTTTTAAGAGACAATTAATGATGTTATTCCTTACTTTCAAATTTTTAAGAGGCAATTAAAATTTTAAATTAATGGTGTTATTGCCTACTTTGAAATTTTTCATTTTAATTTTAAACTAACTCTAACTTTAAATTAAAAATATTTAATAAAAATATGCATTTTAATAAGAATATTCATATAACATTTATATACAATTTGGAGAAAAAAATGTTAAATTAAAAAAAAATTAGGACCAAATTGAAAAAAAATAATGAATATTAGGACCAAGTTAAATATAAAAAACTGACCCTGACATGTGGCATAATATTGTTTGACACGTAGATTTTTTTTAAATAAAAAAAAATTAAAAAATGAAAACAAAAATGAAAAAAAAAATCACAAAAATGACACATGACATGATATGAGTTTGACACGTGGACATTTTTTTAAATAAAAAAATAATTTAAAAAAAATAAAAAGTCACAAAAATGATACGTGACAGTTATTGTTCACAATCCGTTAACGATTTTGATGGTGTTAGCGAAAAGAACCAAATTAAATAAAATTGACAAATATTATTATGACCAAATTGAAAAAAAAAAAGTAGACCAAATTGAGAAAACCGAATAAAAACTAAAACTAAATCATTATTTAAGCCTAAATTCTATTAGCATGAGTTAAGTGAACACTAGTATAACATTAACACAAATATTTTCTTATTTATTACAAGATTAAAAATAATTAGTGCCATATAATTGTTTGGTACGAGTCTATTAATAGCTAGATTATTTAAAAACAATTTTACACTTTTAACTACTTTTACATTGCATTACTAATTCTATTAGTATCATATTTTGACTGATATTAATATTTAGGTTAAATCATTTCATAGGTCCCTAATTTTGTAGCAAAATCTCAAGTAGGTCTTTCCATTTTTATTTGACTCAATTGAGTCTTTACTTTTGAAAATTCGTTGTAATCGGTTCCTTTCCGTTAGTTGTCCAGTAACGGTGTTAATTATGTGTCACGTGTCAGCACGTGGTTTTTTTGATTTTTTTTAATTTTTAATTTTTTTTATATATTTTTTCTAAATTGTCACGTGTCAATCTGACATTGTGTCACGTGACAGAGACAGTGTGATGTGACAGTGTCACGTGTCACTATTGGATGTGAAAAGTCTCAATGTAGTCCCTATATTTGTTATTTTGTCTCAATTTGGTTCCAATTTTGTTAAAACTGAATCAATTTCATCCTGTATCAAATTTAAATTTTATATAAATTTTACAATGGTATTTTTATTATAGTTGATATTTTTAACAAAATTAAATTTATTTAAATGTATATTTTGCACTGATATTTATTTAAATTTTATTTTAAATATTTATATATCCATAATTTATAGATAAATGTTAAAGTTGCTTTTAAAAAAACTTTATAAATTCAAATATAAATTTTTTTTAAGAAAATTATAACAATTCTAACATTTTTCTATAAATTATCGATATATAAATATTTGAAACAATATTTAAATAAAGTTCAATGCAAAATATACATTTAAATAAACTTAATTTTGTTAAAAATATCAATTATAATAAAAATACCATTGTAAATTTATATAAAAATTAAATTTGATATAGGGATGAAATTGATTCAGTTTTAAAAAAATTGGGACCAAATTGAGACAAAATAACAAATATAAGGACTACATTGAGACTTTTGACATTCAATAGTGACATGTGGCACTGCCACTGCCACATCACACTGTCTCTGTCACGTGGCACAATGTCAGATTGACACGTGACAATTTTATTTTTTATTTTTTAAAAATTATTAAAAAATTAAAAATTAAAAAAAAATTAAAAAAAAAATCAAAAAATTAGCACTGTTTCTGGACAACTAACGGAAAGGAATCGATTGCAACGAATTTTAAAAAATAGGGACTCAATTGAGTCAAATAAAAATGAGGAAACCTACTTGAGATTTCGCTACAAAAATGGAGACCTTTAAAATGATTTAACCTAATATTTAAAGGCTAATAATTCTCATGTATTTTATAATCTTTTGAAAATTATTACTTTATTATCAAATCTTTTATTACCTCTTAAAGAAAAATAACAATATACAGATTATACATTAATATATCATTATTTACCTTATCTCCTGTATAATTTTTTTAAACTGTTAAATCTTTCTTATAATTAAAACTTTTATAATAAATATATTTTTATATTTTCATTTATATATCTCTGAAAAATAATATTTTAAATAAAATAAATCTTTTAAAACAATTAACAAACCAATATATCTCATGATCTTTCAACTAAAACAAATCTTTTATAATAATTAACATTTTTTTTAATAATTAACAAATCCTTTTATCTCTTATCATAATAAACATTAGTAATTTATAATTTTCCGAGAGCTTCACATTGGTAAAAGTTTTCTTCTTCTAACTTTTTAGTTTGAGACTTCTTCACGTATTTATAAGTCATGTTTTCAAAATGATTATTTAAAGAGATGTTTATCTCTATGTACAAAAGAAATAGATCCGTCTTATCTTATATTTTATAAATTTTTTACTTTTATTTTTATTCTTTTTATTTTCTTGATTTTGTTTTATTTTTAATTTTTTTATTAACTAAATAATTTGTCATATAATATTTGTGGAGAATAATAAAATAAATTAATATACCATAACTAAAAAAATATTTTATTATAAATTTTGAGATATTATATTTTCCTCACAAAATTTCATTCTTCAAATTTTTAAAGACTAAATCAATTAAAAAAAATTAAAGCTTTGTTTAATTGACAAATATACTATAATAGTAATTTCTATAATAAATATATTCCTTATATTCTCATCTATAATTCTTTTAAAAATAATCTTTTAAATAAAATAAATTTTTTAAAAGAATATTATCTCTTATCATAATAAAACATCTCTTTTCAAATTATATATATATATATATATATATATATATATATATATATATATATATATATATATATATATATATATATATATATTCTTGATTATTATCATTTTCCTGCATTTAAATGTTTTCTTCTTCCTACTTTTTAGTTCGAGAGTTCACAAGCATTTATAAGTCATGTTTTAAAGATGAATATTTATACCGAAGAAAATATTTAATTAATAATTAATTTTAGTGATAAAAAATTATTAGTTATTATAGTGATCAATTTATATATTAATTTACAAAATAAAATATTATTAGTTACTAAAATAGTCACTATTATAAATAAAAAATTATAATTGATCGTTAAATTGATCTCTAATTAATTAGAGATTAATCTAGAAATCAACTCCGTAGCAAAAATCTTGGTAGCTAATGTTTAGTAAACAATTACTTTTGGTAGGTAAAACCTTGGTAGTTAAATTTTAGAAATCAATTTAGAGACTAATTATAAATTTAGTAGTTAAATTACTTAATAACTAACCACTTTTAGTCACTAAGATTGATTGTTAATCAGATATTTTTTTAGTCTTAAAGAAATATTTATATTTTCTTTCTTATCTCTTTGTACAAAAGTAAAATGTAAAATCCTAGAAAATGGTATTTTAGAAGTGATAGTGGTTTAAAAATAGTGAGACTCGATTATTTTAATATTAAAAAGGTTTTAGTATAAATAGAATTGTTATAAACGAGTTTCATTATTTTATAACACATCATCTCTCTAAAAACCACTTTTCTATAGCTCTCTGACTTCTCTCTAAAAGTTCTGTCTTTCCGGTCGTCTGATTGAAGAACCGAGACCGTAGGATTGATCCTCTCGACGAGCTCTTCAATTTGGACCGATCAGTTTCTCCGTTCATGTAAGTTAAGTTTCTGCTGTCTTTTCTGTTTTCTATGGCATGTAAGTCCTCTTTCGCTTGCATGTGCTGTTTTATTTATCAATATGAGTCTCTGCTGATCAGTGATCATAATGATATGTCCTGATCGTTCTTGTGATGTTTCTATATGTAGATAGAGCATCCTGTGGAGTTAGAGACGTTTGACATTTATAGAGTTGTTTAAGCAGGAAACCAGGTAAGGGAAGCTAATGTCTATTATGTCTCACAAACCTGTTAAGAATGTTATTATATGATTATTCTGTAATTGACTGATGTGTTTGATAGGTGAATTGAGTTGTGATGTTTGAAAACGATAAATGCTTATGTTTTATATGTTGTTTGAGAATAATTGTATGCTATGTGTGCAATTGGATGCAATTGATGTGAATATTTTGATAGAATTAATGTTTGATACTCGAATGGTCTTTGGTGGAGGTTTTGAAGTTGTATGGACTGGTTGAATAAGTATAATTTTGCTTAAATCAGTTTCTGTAGAATTATGCAGATTTGCTTACTCGCTAGGCAAGCCTACTCGCTAGGCGAATTAGTTTATCTGCAGAATTATGCAGAACACTGATCTGCATAATTATGCAGATTCGCATACTCGCTGGGCGAGTGCTACTCGCTGGGCTAGCATGGACCAGTGGTTGGACTAGTGCTACTCGCTGGGCTAATTTCCAAGTCAGGAACTTCCAGACCTAGACCAGTGCCTGGGCGAGTGGTACTAGCTGGGTGAGCTGGGGCCAGTGGTTGGGCGAGTGCTACTAGCTGGGCGAGTGAGTCAGAACCTGAAACTTGTATTTTTGAGTTAAATTAGGTGGTACTTTAGTTATCATAGAAGCTTTGTAATTATTATGTGTGATGAGTATATGATATGAGATTGCTTGTATGAGACTGAGTTGAGATTGGTTAATGCTAACCCAAGGAAGATTAGCAGTGATTGTGGTAGTGTATGCATTGAGGTAGGGATTGTCTTGACAGTTATCCTGACGCTCTAATAACCATTCAAATTCTCAAGTAGAGAGGAATGGGGTATGTGGTGAGAAGAGCAGGAGGTCCTAGCCTAGGGGTTTTTCCTTGACCATAGGTGTTAACGGACTGACCTTGTATGTGGTAGAGTTTTGACTCTTAATTTGTCGCTCTGCAGAGCATGAGATGCCACTACAAGTGCATAACTGACTGTATCCGACCTCAATGCATGTTTCCGGATTAGTTGAGTCGTAGTTTAGAAATATATGTGTGAATATATGCTTGTTTGTAGTTGTAGATATATCAATATTATATGGTTTAAGAAAATTCTTTAAAAGTCATTAGCTTACCCTTCTTCTGTGTTTTTGTCTTGTGTTGAATGTTTTCCTTTTGCGATGATCACCTATTCGATGGGAGCGGTGGTGGATGCTGTTTCAGAGGCACCTCTGGAGGTTGAGGAGCCATCTTTTAGGTCGGAAGGAGGTCTCAATGAGAAGTTGTTGTAAGTGGTTAGCTTGTGTTTAGGATTAGAAAGGTTTGGTATGTATAATTGATATATTTATATAGTCTGATCATTTGTAAGACTGTATTAATATACTTTATACATTTGTTTATTTGTTTTGAATACTAAGGTGGAATATCCTATTTTATTAGTTTTAAGCTGCTAAAATTGGGATGTCACATAAAACATCTGTTATCTTATTTTATTTCTTATAAATTTTTTAATTTTATTTATTTTCTTAATTATTTTATTTTTTAAAAATTTTATTAACTTAATAATTGGTTATATAATATTTTTAAAAGATAATAAAACAAATTAATGTAATGTGATTAGAAAATATTTTATTATACATTTTGAGATATTATATTTTCCTTACAAAATTTCATTCTTGAAATTTTTATTAACTAAAATGGTTAAAACAAATTAAAGCTCACCCAACTTTGATTTTTTTTAATTTTAATATTTATATTTATTTAAAATAATTTCAGTTTAATCAATACTTTTATAATTTTTTAATATTTATTTAAGTTAATATTAATTTAGCCGATGATAATGAAATTTATTTTTAATATTTATTTAAATTTATATCAATGAAGTTAATACGAACCTTACTATCTCGATATGTCTGAGTTAAAATATAAATAATAGATAACTTTTATTGCAAGGTAGAAAATCATTGATTTTGACCACACTATAGTGAAAATGTCAAGAAGTAACCCCACCAATGCGTTTCAATTGTCATTAAAGGAGTAGGAAAACTGAGGATTTATTTGGAATCCAGTTAAAAAAAATTAAGTTTAGTTGAATAAAACTAAAAATCTCATTCAAAAAAGAAATTTTATAATTTTGACCAATTCATATTTCCATATTTGAAGATCAATAAAATCTAATAAAAGTTTATCAAATCTTCTTTGAACACAAAATAAACTTAAATTTTAGTTCCAAAACTGAAAAACAAACATACCACTTACGGATTATTCTTCTTCTTGCTATTGCATCTTTTCGACACGACACAACATTTTCTCATACTCCGAGATTTTTTTTTTTGGCATCTTTGGAGGTTGAATACGGACAATTGTGTCTTCATTTATGACTCATGGTTAACCTTTCTTTTATGTTCATAGAAGTTCAAGTATAAAAATTTAGGTTTAAATGCTTTTTATGTTCAACTTGGTCAGTTTGATTTTTTTTTCTTAATTTAATTTTTTTTTGTTAAATTATGTTAAATTTTGTTATTTTTGTTGATGTCGTTTAAATTGATAATGATAGAGTGTACAAGATAATATTATTTACATTATTGGATTGTTTTAATTATGATTATTTGTATTTTATTGAAATAAGTCCATATTTTAATTAAATTTGTTTAATTTTGATCGCACCTTCGACTCCATTACATCCAACCCTTCACTTCATCATTTACTTTCCTACTCTCAATTTCGTAACTTTTCACCATTGTCGCCACCATTGATGACAGTGGTAGGGGTGGTAGTGGTTGTGACACTAGTGAAGGGTAATGAAATAGAGGGTGAAAGTAATGAAGAAGTGGAGGTTGAGGGTAATGAAGTGGAGGGTAAGACTAAATTGAACAAATTTAACTAAAATAGAGACTCATTTGAATACATCACAAACATTCATAATCAAAATCATCCACGTGATGTAAACCGTGCCAGCATGTACACTCTACTACCGTTATCAATTTAAACATCACGAAAAAGACAAAATTGAACATAATTTAACAAAAAAGAACTAAATTGAATGTGAAAAAAAAAGATCAAACTGAACAAATTAAACAAAAACAAGGATTAAAACAATATTTAAACCAAATATTTAATATAAAAAACTCATGAGTTAATAAAAATACAAAACTAATATTTTAGTATAAAAAAATTTACTTTATCTTTTTCATAATATAGAACAAAACATGTGAAAAATTAGGGCAAAAATAACAAGATTGTATATAACTTTCTTAAAAAAAGAAAAGTGGAAAATGAACTAAGACGGTAATTAAATCAAGAACCAAAGAAAGAAAAAAAATCAAATATTTAATAAATTTTTAATTTTATATTATATTTAATTTAATTTTTAATATTTATTAACACAAAAAATAAATTTTATAGAAAAATTAAAAATTTATATAATTTAATTTCCAGATATCTCTTCATTTATATAAATTTTAAACGGTCACGGCATCTCCGGGCTTCCGCGGCCTGATATTGGATTTTTCTGAACAAATTATGAAAAGGTTTGAGCTCCATCAATGTTACATAAGTAATTTTGGTTGGAACAATTCATAATTTATTTGGCTTTGAAACTTTAATAATATAAGAGTATCATGCATAACATCTATACGAGTATGAAGCGTATATGTTTCGGATAAATAATTTATATATTAACGATATTTATTAATAATGTATTTAATTTATAAATAATAAAAATTTTAAAATAATAATAATTTATTTAATGATATTTAATAAATTTAATTAGTTTAAATTCACATAATAATAATAATTATATATTTATTATATTTTTAATGATTTTTTATAGTTATCATATCATATTATTTTAAAAGAAAAACAGGAATGATAGTTCCACATAATATATATATATATATATATATATATATATATATACTATTTATTTTTTTCTAATTGTTTGATTTATCATGAAATTTATTCGTATCTTCAAGATATTTTTCGTCTTTTCATAAATTTTATGTAATTATGTTCAAATGATGTATATCAATTAAATATTGTTTATGTCTCACATTTGAATCTTTCTAACTCTTTTTTAATATTTTTATTTATTGTATATTTTCTTTTCACATGAGAATGCTTAACATTTTCAATTTAAATGTTCAATAGTATAAACCTTTCATTTACTAGGTAATATTAAAAATTTATATTCTCTGTTCTATTATTATATTAATTTTTGTTTCATTTGTTTCACTAAAACAATTTTCGTTATCTCTCAACCATCTACTAGGTTGTCTAAAACCCCTAAAATATGAAAATTTTTTCTTTTAAAAAAAGAATAATAAATAATAGTAATAATAACCAAAACAGCCTATGAGTCTCAAAAACCCAGCACCATTCTCTCTTAAAACAACTTCTTCTCCTAAACCCCTCTTCTCTTCCCCTTTGTGAACCCACCCAAATCCTCTCATTTTTCTTGAACAAAGGATGTTTTCTCAATCATCGCAAAGCCCTCTTCGAGTATAACCGAACAGATTCTTCTTTCGGGTAAGTCGAATTTTTGGTCTCCTTCGATGCCCAATCTATTTTTGAGTTGCATGTGCTCCTAAAGCCTTTGATTTCACTCTTTGCTAATCAGTGGCTCTTTTGGCCTGGTCAAAACGTGTTTTTGATGTCTCTAGATTGAGATAGAAGGTTCGCAAGTCTGAAGACAATGTTGGGCTTTCTCGAATGGTTGGGCTGTCTTCTAAGATAAGGCAAGCTAATGAATTTTGTATTAGTGTGATGTTTCGATTTATTTAGAATATTGCATGTTGATTTTGCCCATAATTGGGGGTTTTCATTTAGCAAATTGGGGCTTTTGTTAATTGAGGATTTAATTATGTATGTTGGAGTTGAACTTGGGATTGGATTGTGCTATGGTACTAATGAGGGTAAAATCTGAAATCGGGTGGGAATTTAGAGTTGTAACCATGTTGAATTTGAATGATTGAGATTACATATTTAAGGATGTGTTTTCACTCACCTATGGGTTTGTAAATGTTATAATTCATGTGGTTTAAGATGCAAATTGGAATGAGAGGTCTTGGTTGTGGCAATTATACAATTTGGTATTATTTGTAAGGCATTTTGAACTAAGTTTGAAGAGAGAAAAGTGAGAAATACCAAACGGTGCAGTAAAACAAACCAAAAACCTCACACCAGACGCATCTGTCACAAGGTCAGGCCTTGCATTTGGGGGTCGAGCTTTGTCCTAAAATCAGCAAAGTCAGATAGCAATTTCTGAAGCCAACGTCGGGCCTTGCATTTGGAGGTCGGGCGCCCAGTCTCTACTGCACCAGCGTTGGGTGCCAACTGATAGGGTTGGGCACCAATCTGCTAGGTTTTATGCTTTGATGTGTTTCTTGTTCTCTGGTCTTGTGATTTTATGATTTATGTTTTTTATGTTCTTGTAGTATGAATTAAATGGAAGATGATTTTGTTGATGTGGGATCTTTTATTAGAAAAAGTTAGTTTCTTATGTTTGTCATGTTTTAGGTTTCCCTTTTTAGAACAATACTTCTTATTTGTGGTTTTTGTTTGACTTGGAATAAATGAAGGTATCTGGTTGTTCAAAGTATTGTTGATGGATTCATTATGAATATGCATGTGCTTAATGATGTATGAAGCTATGATGATGATGGGCTTGATAATGGTTATGAGCACATATATAGAAGTATATGATGATTGTAAATGATCACGAACATGAAATTACTTAGTATGGATAGATACCAATATGGTGGATTATTTGGTATTTGGGATTTGATGTGGAAATATGTTTTGTGGATGAAATTATGAGTTTGGTGTAATTTCATGGGTTTCGTGGGGAGATTTTATGGTAGTGTTTCTTTAGTGTATGCATTGATGTAAGGAGTCAATATTGCAGGTTTATCCTGATACTCTAATATCCATTCAAGACTCAGGTAGAGTAGAATGGTTATGTGGTGAGAGAGATAAGAGGTCTTGTCATTAAGAACAACCTCATGGTTTTTATGACGGTTAAAAGGACTAATCTTTTGTATATCAGCTAAGGTAGAGCAGCTCAGGTTGAGTAGTATTATTTATTACCACAAGTGCAAAAACTACCAAGAATATGGATAATTGAGTCTAGATAATCTGTAATTGTATGTTTTGTATTGCATGAATGCTTGAAATATGTTAGTTTTATGATGTAATATGACTATTTCTTTTATAAATTAACTTACCCTTTTTGTGTGCTTGTGTATTCATGTTTTCTCCTTTTTGCATTGATCACCTTGTTGGGTGTGAGTAGAGGATGGTACAGGTTTATAATTTCCTTTAAGGAAGATCTTAGAACTTATTAGGTTCTCATTGATGAGAAGTTTTGTCTTAGAACTTATTAGGTCCTCTTTAGGTCTCTCAAATATTTTTTAAGATACACATTTGATTATTTGTTTAATATTTTTATTTTTTGTTTATGTTTATGAGGTAGAATATTATTTTGATATTTTTTATATAATAATTTTTATTTTCTAATTCATTATCATACGTTTAATTTTATTATTATAATTGTATAAATAAATTTTATTTACCATAATATAATAATTTAATGTAATTGTAATGAATCTTTGTTATCATCATCCAATATATATCTGTCAACACCCAATTTGGTCCGGGTGAATAAAATTGTTTCTAAAATATCCAAAAAATAATTAGTAATAAATTGTGTTAAAAAATAATAAAATTAATTAAAAAAAGTTTCTTTAAATGTTGTTTTAAAAAATATTTAAGTAAGTGTTTAAGTAATTTTTAGAAAATATGAGTTCAAAAAATAAAAGCTCAAAACAAAAATATAAAAATATAAAATGTTAATTTAAAAAATAGAAAATTAGATTTAGTTTATTTTATTTTAATTAAGATAAAAATTTTAAAAATATAAAAAAAGTTGTAGCGTAAAGATGTTCGGACAGTTTCTTATTTTTTTTTATATTAAAAAATAATTAAAAAAAACTTCCATTACAGTTTCTTATTAGTTTGTGTTTTAAAATAAAAAAGGAAAAACTTCTATTATAGTACAGTTTCTCGTCAGTTAGTGTTTTTTATCTTAAAAGGACCATTTCCATAACTACTCCACGGTTCCAACATTCTCCGTTTTTCTACACACGCTCATTCCTTTTCTGAGATCAATCTTCATCTTCCAAATTTCTAAAAAAGGGGAAAACACTCACGCCTTATCGGAGGATCTTGGAAAGAACACTTCAATTCATCATTAACCATCCTCTATACTCCATGGAGACACGTTTGCAAATGGGAAAGCACAGAGGAAGTGGAAAATAGAAAGTAAACAACAATAGTACAACAAGTGGACCAGAAAACTTGGAATTGCAACAAAGGATAACCGAATAATTCAGAATCAAGAACGAAGGAAACGCAAAGACAAATTTGAAGCATAAGGTGCACAGTTTCTATCGTTATGATGTTGTGTTCTTTATATTGATGGTGTATGTTAAATGCAATGTGAATTTACTAGAAAAGAATAAAATTGAACATTGAGTTTACATGAGATAATTAATCATCCAACTAAAAATTAAAGTAATAGTAAAAAAGATTTGGGTTGGAGATTGGAAACAGAGAAGAGTTGAGCATGATCTTTCTTTCCTCTGTTGCTGGAATGGCACCGTGAGGAGTATTGGAGAAGAAAACTTTGGGGTTGGATGTGGATAAGAAACTTAGCCCTAACACGAGAGAGAAGAGGGGTGCCGTTCGTAGGAGATGGCAACGTCGTTCGAATGTTGCAGCAGTGCAGACAGCGACAACTCGACGACGTCGGAGTGGCGCTACTGGCGTTGGCTTTCTAGGACTGCGATAGAGGCGCGATCATGGAAGAAAGACGGAGCAGCGACAAGGCTTTCGATGCCGATCAAGGCCGTCGCCGGCGGCTTTGGCAGTGAGTGTAGCGTCTGTGGTTGGTGGCAGCGTGAGATAGAAGATGAAGTTGGGGGCATGTTTTGTTTTTTTACGGTGCTGTTTTAAAGAACATGAAGTTAATTAGCTTAGGGTTTTTTGAGACAGATTTAATATTTTCTTTGTGCACCCCATAATTAACTCTTACAACACCATCTTAATTGAGTTACTAATTTCAATCATTTGGCATGCACCCCATAATTTACTCTCGCACCACCGTATTAATTGGGTTAATAACTTCAAATGTTTTCATCTGCACCTCCATAATTTAATTTCTATATCTCTGCATATTTGTATCATAATTGGGCCTTTTGTTTATTTTCTTTATTTCATGCACTCCAAAATTAATAACTCCACACCCCTTTATTTCATTTTATGTACCTGCGTTTTCACTAAGCACACACCCTACTCCTTTATTTTCCTTTTTTATGCTAGGATGCCTTTACTTTGTGCACCACGTGTTTCTCTATATGCACCTCATTCCCATGTGTGTAGTTTTTTCTCATTGGACCCACATACTCACTTATGCACTCTCATTTTCTAGTTCCAATTTTACCTTTTTTCTAATTAAATATCACATTTCAATCACATCATTTTCAAAAATAATAAAAATATTTTCAATTGAAATAAAAATTAAAATAGTTTTCAAAAATGATAAAAATAAAAGTTAATAATTATTTTCTTTATTTATTTATTTTTTAGTGTCTAATCGACCGTTCGCGACGCACGACACTTCCTTTCAAAATAAAAAAATTATAAAATTGTTTTGTTGTCTAATCGACCGTTCGCGTCGCACGACACTCCTTTTCAAAATATAAAAATTATCGAAATGTTTTGGTGTCTAATCGACCACTCATGTCGCACGACACTCCTTTTCAAAAGTACAAAATATAAAAATGTTTTTGGTGTCAACCTGACCGCACGTGTTGCATGACACTTAATTTCAAAAATGCCAAAAGACAACTTTAAAAATTAAATATTATAATCAAGTTTTATCAAGAACTACGTGATGGAGATATGTAGGAGCAGGGCACGTCCTTGTCAGGTTCACTTCCCAAAAATCAAAAGGTTTTCCAAATCATTTTCAAATAATTTTATAAAGAACTACGTAACCATAATTTCTCATTTTTTAATGAGAATACGTAGGACCAAGGTTAATCCTTGTCGGGTCCTTTTTAATAAAAAAATAACAATTTTGTTCAATATTTTCATATTTATGGAAAAAATAAATATTTAAAATAAACACATCTCTTTTGCAAATTTAATTAAAGGTACCGCCTTTAGGCGGACGCTGTAAGGTGCTAATACCTTCCCTACGCGTAACTGACTCTCAGACCCTAAATTTGGTTTTCGCAGACTTTATTTTATTTTTATGGTTTTCCATAGTTTTCTAGAATAAATTATGGTGGCGACTTCTAATCTCTGATACCAAATTAATTTAACTTTAGTTCGTCGTCCCGTCACGATTTAGGTTGCGATAATATCGAAGTTCAAAAGATGAAATATCAATGTTAAAATTCTATTATTATTATCTATGTTAAACATCTTTGTTCTTTGTGTGATTTTGATCAAGTGATATATTATAACTTTGGCTTAAATATACATTTGGTCCCTATTTTCATTGTTTTTATTCAATTTGGTCTTCATTTTCGTTTTGTGTTCAATTAGGTCCTCATTTTCGTTAAATTTTGGTCAATTTGGTCATTTTCACTAACGGTGTTTAAATAATTAACGTTTTTTAACAATACATGTCACGTGTAAGCTCCTTTTTTTAATTTTTTTTTTAACTTTTTTTAATTTTTTTTAATTTTTTTAATTTCAAAAAATTTGTTCACGTGTCAAGTCACAAGTGTGCCACACGTCAATGCTAGTGTCACATGTCACTTTGTGGTTGCGTTATTTTTTTTTTGTTCAATTTAGTCCCTATATTTGTTATTTTTGTTCAATTTAGTTCCAATTTTTGTTAAAATAAATCAATTTTGTCACTTTCAAATTGATATCAAATTTAATATCCTTTATACAAATTATATTAATATTTTTTCTTAAATTGGCATTTTTATTAATTATTTTTTAAATTCAATTATAAATTATTAAATTTAATTATAAATTGAATAAAATTCTTATATTTAATTGTGAAATAGAATATAATTATTTAAAATATTATAAGAATATAATTATTAAATATTTCTTTTAATATTTATATTTTAAAGTACTTTTAAAATTGATATTTTAAAATATTTTAAATATTCAAAATATTTTAGAAAAGTAAACCAATATTTGTAAAATTAATATTTAAATATAAAATATTTTAGATTTTAATATCTAAAATGCCTTAAAAATATTAAATATTTTATATTTAAATGTCAATTTTATAAATGTTAATATATATTTTTAAAATTTTAATAATTATATTCTAATAATATTTAAATAATTATATTCTATTTAACAATTGAATCTAAGAATTATATTCAATTTATAATTAAATATAATAATTTATAACTGAATTACAAAAATAATTAATAATAATGTCAATTTTAAAAATTAAATAGTTTCATTTTAACAAAAATTGTTACTAAATTAAACAAAAATAATGATGTAGGAACTGAATTGAACAAAAATAACAAATATTGAGACTAAATTGAACAAAATGAAATAATACAATCACAAACTGTCACGTGACACTAGCATTAATACGTGAAACAATGGTGACACGTGGATAATTTTTTTGAAATTAAAAAAATTTAAAAAGATTAAAAAAAAAACAAGAGCTGACACGTGGCATGTACTGTTCAAAAACGTTAACTATTTAAACGCCGTTAGTCAAAAGGACCAAATTGACAAATTTGACGAAAATGAAGATCTAATTGAACACAAAACAAAAATGAGAATCAAATTGAATAAAAACAACAAAAATAGGGAAATGTATATTTAAGCCTATAACTTTTATTAGTGTATATAAGGAAGAGTTTTCCTTTTATATATTTTAAAAGATATATTTAAATTTTATCAACTAGGTTTCATTAGTTCTTGTTAATAAATGTTTTGCTTCTTATGAATTTTTTTTTTTTTGGTATTCTAATTTGAAATGCATATAATTACAATTTTTTTCGTAATATTTGAAAATAAACAATCCCTTTTAATATTAAATATTTATTAATATTATATTTCCTTTACCATAAATTTTTTATTATTTTATAAAAATTAATTAATTAATATTGAAATAGTAAAAAAGTAAATACAAATACTAATACGAGTATATATTTATTATTCGGTAATAATTTTTAAATTTTAGTATAAAGGTAGAATGAGTTTTTCTCTAGGAATAGATATGGAATAATCACTGGTAAATAAATATGAGCTCTCTAAAGACCTCGTAGGAGAAACCTAATATCTATCAGAAACTTCAGGCTTCACATAATTCGTAGTATGATATTAAATTTAATTTTTTTTTAATTATTTCATGAGTATTAATCGAATATAATCGATTATTTCTAGAATCTCTTATAGAATTTATAGAACTTTACATTAGATAAACTTAGATGCTGTCTACCACACACCTTTCACACATAATCTTATCTATGATGTCTACCACTTCATTGTGTTATTGCCTCCATAATTCATATAGCCCCAAGCTATATAAAGCGCTAGCTTAAATCTTTTTTCACATGAAACTATTTATTTTCTTAATACAACCTCCAAGTTCAAACTTGCTATTGGCTTAATTACCTTTTTGTTTTCACTTCTTTTAGTTTATATTATACTGAATTTAGTTTTCAAATTCATTTTGAAATGCTCTTTCTTAAAACATATGTTTTGAAATTATAAAATAGTTTTATATACATCATCTTTTATAATTTATAATTTTTTTACTTGATTTACTCCTTATTCACGTGAATTTGTATACCTAATCATTCATAATGTCCTAGTTTCAAAGATTAAAGTACTCCAATTGGAAAATAATACTTTAATAAAGTTTTACAAACTAATTTAAATAAAAAGTACTATTTTATTATTTATTTTAATTAAAAAAATTAATCTATTTTAATTTTATTTATAAAAAATTTGTCAAGTTATTATTAATTTTTCTTAATAAACTCATTTTTCTAGCCGAAAATAATATTATTTTATTTCTAATTCAAAATATTAATATTAAATTAGTTCAAAATTTGTTCTAAATATTTGTTTTTTATAATATCTTGTATCACTAAATATCTTATGAAAGATTAATCTCTCGTTATTTAGGTGTAGGTAAGAATGTCAAAGCACGTCAGACCCGTTTGGACGGCCCGTCAATCTGTCAAGAAAAAAGCAGGTCGAGTTGGAACCCGCTAACCTATTGTAACCCGACTTGTCTAACCCGCTAGTTTGGTGGGTCAAAACGAACCAATCCACCCTAATCTGTTAACTTTTTTCTTTAATTTTTATATTATATAAATAAATTTATATATATATATATATATATATATATATAATTTATAAACAAAAATTAAAAAAAAATTAAAAAAAAATTAAAAAAAAAAGTGATAAGCTAGCCCGGACCATCAGTCCATTTGAAAAGAGACATGTAATAATATCGGGGTTTTCTTCCTGCACCCCCAATATTTTTTCTGCACCTCCAAACTTTTCATAAATTCCAAAACTACCCTTTTAGTATTTTAAAATTTTAAATCAATCAATCTCTATTTCTCTTTCCTATTTAATGCCACACTTTGTTTTCACTCAACCCTAGCCGCCACACACCCCCAATCTCTCATTTGCCCCACTCTCCTCTCTAACGTGCCCCACTCGTCGTGCCCCACTCCTGTCTATCTTTTATCCGCTCTCCCTCTTCCCTTCACCATTCATCTCCATTAATAGGTAAGTAAACTTGTCTGTGTTGTCTATTTTAATTTTTTTATTGTTTCTGTCATGTTTGTTGCATCGTATGTAGTTATTTTTTTTTATTTGAATATAGATTTGTAAAAACACAAACCCGAAAGTCGATTACGGAAGTGGACTTCCATAGAACCAGTTTCAGAAGTGCAGACCACGCAAAAACAAAAATATGGCACTTACGGAAGTCGACTTCCGTAAGCCATCAATACCGGAAGTCGACTTCCGTAATTAAAACTGAGTTCCGCGAAGTGACTTCCATAAACATTATTGACTTCTGTAAGAGCATATGACTTCCGTAGAGTGTGGCGTGACTTCCGTACGCGACTTCCGTAGGCGACTTCCACTTTCCGTAATTTTTTTTACTTAATTTTAATTTTAATGTAAATAATTTTGATATTAATTAATTTTAATTATTATTAATTTTAATTAATTATAATTTTAAATAAGTAAAATTTAGAATAATTAAAATTTTAGTTATTTACGATTTTGAATAATTTTAATTTTATTTAATTTTATTATTGAGTAAATATAATTTTAAAAAATTAAAATTTTAAATAATTAAAATTTTATATAATTAGAATTTAAAATAATTAAAATTATAGTTATTTACGATTTTGAATAATTTAAATTTTAATTAATTTTATTATTGAGTAAATATAATTTTAAATAATTATAATTTTAAATAATTATAATTTAGAATAATTAAAATTTCAGTTATTAACCATTTTGAATAATTTTAATTTTAATTAATTTTATTATTGAGCAAATATAAATTTAAATAATTATGATTTTAAATAATTATAATTTAGAATAATTAAAATTTTAGTTATTTATGGTTTTGATAAATTTTAATTTTAATTAATTTTATTATTGAGTAAATATAAATTTAAATAATTATAAATTTAAATAATTATAATTTTGAAAAATTAAAATTTTAGTTATTTACGATATTGAATAATTTTAATTTTAATTAATTTTATTATTGAGTAAATATAATTCTAAATAATTATAATTTTGAATAATTAAAATTTTAGTTATTTACAATTTTGAATAATTTAAATTTTAATTAATTTTATTATTGAGTAAATATAAATATAAATAATTATAATTTTAAATAATTATAATTTTGAATAATTATAATTTTGGTTATTTATGATTTTTGAATAATTTAAATTTTAATTAATTTTATTATTGAGTAAATATAATTTTAAATAATTATAATTTTGAATAATTTTAATTTTAATTAATTTAATTATTGAGTAAATATAAATTTAAATAATTATAAATTTAAATAATTATAATTTTGAATAATTAAAATTTTAGTTATTTACGATTTTGAATAATTTTAATTTTGATTAATTTTATTATTGACTAAATATAATTTTAAATAATTATAATTTAGAACAATTTTATTTGAAATTTATAATAATATTAATATAATTTAAGTAATTAAAATATTATTTAATTTTATTTATAAATAATTATAATTTTGAATAATAATAATTAAATAAAAAAATAAAGAATACATAAACACTCAACCATAAAAAAAATAAAATAAAATCAATAAATAATAAAAATATTCATTTAAAAATATAAAACAAACACACAATAAATAAATAGTAAACTTAAACAAATAATAATTAAAATACACAAAAATATAACAATAAAAAATATATAAAACAAAAAATAAATATTCATGTAAATAAAAGTTAAATAAATAATATAAATAAATAATAAATAAAATATAAATTATTATTCAAACCCTAACAAAATTATAAATTACAAAATAAAACTAAATTAAAATATCACTAACAAAATTATAAATTATAAAATAAAATTAAATTAAAATATTACTAAGTCTAAAAGCATCTACGGAAGTAGAAAATTAAAAGAAAAAAACAAAGCTTAGTCTAAAAGATCTATGGAAGTTGGAAAGTGATAAAAAAAAGCATGGTAGAACATAGAAAGCATCGGAAGTGGAAAAAGTGAAAAACAAGATAAACCGCTTACTACGGAACTGAAAAAAATTTACTCACCACACTACTTACCAAACAAAAAAAAACTACTCTTCGAAACTCGACTTTCGGGCAAAAATTTCACTTAAAAGATCAGAAGTCCACTTTCGTAACACTAAAAAAATTTCATGAAGTCCACTTCCGATTTAATCATACACTTTCGGAAGTCGACTTTCGTTTCACACATACATTTTCGGAAGTCGACTTCCGTAGAACGAAAAAAAAATTGATTTCCGTAAAATTTCACTTGTCTTCCGGAAGTCAACTTCCGTATATGGAAATAATAACTTGACTTCCGCATGACACTTCCGTAAATAAAATGACTTCCGTAAAATGTAAGAATCAAATATTAAAAACGCTGCATAACATTTATCTCAGACATAAATTTATCAAATATAAACTTCTATTCTAATGGGCGTACCTTTTTCTGAGAAGAAATGAAGCAAATGGTGAAATAGAAATAGGAGTGGACCCTCGACTGAAAAATTCACACTTCAACCACCAACGAACAAGTGAAAAAGTGAAAGTGAAACTGAAAGAAGAGGGGTGCAGGATATATAAAAGACACTGCTGGTAATTAATTCAGGCAGTCATCTAATTCTGCCATTTATAATTGTTTAATTATTGCGTCTATCTAATTAATTTTTTATTTATTTATTTAATTTTCCAAAAATATAAATGAAAGAAGATGAATATTTGGAGGTGCAGAAGAAATATTGGGGGTGCAGGAAGAAAACCCCATAATATCCAAACTCATTTGGTGACGGACCTATTGGATTTGACTTTTTTTTTTTACGTACGTGCAGACCTGGCGATAATGGGCCGACTGGCCCCTCTGCCACCCTAGGTGTAGGTGGGACACCACTGAAAAAGTTAATAGTGTCACATTAAAGTTAAAGGAGTTGAAAAGAAATAAAACAATGTTGATGCTGCAAACAAATGAATAAGTCACACAACACCGTGAGTTCATTATTGATGCATTGTATTAAAAAGGAAAAATATCTTTTGACAATTTTTTTTTTTGATAAAGTTAACAAAGTTTCTAAAATTAGAATTATAATTGATTAATTTTTATTTTTTAATTAAAATAAAATAATAAAATAATATTTTTTAACCAAAATAAGGAAGTTTGTGAAAAAATCGTGTGCTCAGGATTCCTCATCTATAAATACCTTACGTGGAAGCTAAAACTTACGGAGTTCTATCGGTCAAAAGTAAGATTTCTATCAATCAAGCATTCTCTTTCTGGTCGTATACACAATGTTCTCATCACTTCTTCTAATTCTTTGCCTAATTTTTCCTTTGTTTTTGCCGTTCTTCTTCAAATACTTCACAACTTTGAAAAGCCCACCATTTCCACCTGGTCCTAGAGGTCTTCCCATAGTAGGAAACCTTCACCAACTAGAAATTTCTTCTCTTCACATGCAGCTATGGCAATTCTCAAAGAAATATGGTTCTTTATTTTCCCTTCAATTTGGTTTAAGACGTGTAATAGTTGTTTCCTCACCAAAACTAGCCAAAGTGGTAATGAAAGACCATGACCTTGAGTGTTGTGATCGACCTAAATTACTTGGCCAACAGAAACTGTCCTATGATGGCTTAGACATGCATTTTCCTCATACAGTAGCTATTGGAGAGAAATCAGAAAAATCTGTGTTATACATGTCTTTAACTCCAAACGTGTCTCATGTTTTTCCTCAGTGAGAAATTTTGAGGTGAAGCAGATGATAAAAACAATATCTCACCATGCCTCAACTTCAGAAGTTACAAATCTGAATCAAGTGTTAACGTCTCTTAGTAGCTCTATTATATGTAGAATTGCTTTGGGGAAAAGGTATGAAGAGGAAGGAACCGAAAGGAGCATGTTTCACAGGTTGTTCAGTGAGTGTCAAGTCATGATGAGTTCCTTCTTTGTTTCTGAGTATATTCCTTTCATGGGTTGGGATGATACACTCAGGGGACTGCATGCACGTCTTGAACGAACTTTCAAGGAGATGGATAAGTTCTACCAACAAGTCATTGAGGAACACATGGCAGATTCTCATAAAAAGACCCCACAGGAACAGGACATCGTTGATGTCTTACTTCAACTCAAGAAAAACTATTCGTTTTCCATCGACATCACTAACGATAACATCAAAGCTGTGCTCATGGTTTGAATTTCCCTTTCTTTCAATTTCATTCCTTCCCTTTGCTTTGTCAACTTCAATTTTCACAGAAAAAAGCTTACATCATCCCTTTCATTTCTTTGTTGAGTATTAAACTAAGGAATCAGGTAATCTAATATTTTCGTCCAATTATTAACTTGTGATTTTTTTTCTTCTGCAGAACATTCTGACTGCAGCAACAGATGCAACTTCAGTCACAGTAGTGTGGGCTATGACTTTACTATTAAAACATCCACGAGTTATGAAGAAGGTTCAAGAAGAAATAAGGAGTTTAAGTGGTAAAAAACCTTTCTTAGATGAAGATGATGTTCAGAAGCTTCCCTATTTAAAGGCAGTGATAAAAGAAGCAATGAGATTGCACCCAGCAGTACCATTACTTCTTCCTAGAGAAACAAGGGAAAAAGTTATGATAGATGGTTATGAAATTCCAGCGAAGACAATAATATATGTGAATGGTTGGGCTATTCATAGAGATCCTGAGGCTTGGGAAGATGCAGAAGAGTTTATACCAGAGAGGTTTTTAAACAGCACTGTAGATCTTCGTGGAAAAGATTTCTGTTTTATTCCATTCGGTGCTGGTCGTAGAATTTGCCCAGGTTTGAATATGGCTTTTGCAACATTCGATGTCATTCTTGGTAATCTTCTTTATTCTTTTGACTGGGAATTGCCGGAAGGAATGAAGAGCGAAGACATTGATACAGAAACATTACCAGGAGTTACGCAGTATAAGAAGAATCCTCTGTGCGTTATGGCCAAGTGCCAAATGTGAATCAGTGAATTGTAAAAAATATTAAAATAAAGATTAGTACTAAAAGAAGTAATAAACTGGGCCATGTACCTGAAATAAATATTAAGAAAATAAATTGACCTAGTTAAAATCAATCTTATTTACTTTTAGTATTTATATTTATTTTAGTATCAATTAAAATTATATTAAATTTATTTTTTTATTTAATTAATATCGATTATACAAATATTAATATAATATATTTTAATATTAATGCTAATTTGTTTTATCAAACTGTATGTTTCCGTGAAGACAAAATAAATCGTAAATTATTTTAATCGAGGTACATATTTCGAGATGAAGAATCTTCTCATTGAATGAAATATATTTTCACTATTAATGTAATTTGTGTTGATGTGCCCAACACAACTTTCAATAATTTAAAAAATAAAAAATTGTACAATGTATCCATTCTCAATGAAAAAACAAAACTTAAACAAAAAAGAGAAAAGAAAAGTTCTTAATCGAAAGAGATGAACATGAACGAAAAGAATGAGTATCGATGGAGGGGATGAGATGCACGAAACAAATAAATGTGATAAGATTTATATAAAAAATGAGAAAATTTATATAAAAATAAGAAAACAAAATTATAAGTAGGAAGATTTTTTATCTTTAAATTTAAGTTTTGCATTAAAATAATTTATTATTCTTATTCGTAGTTGTGAAAACACGTGAATTTATAATAACACAATCAAAATACTTATTTGCTTCACTAAATATTATTATTATTATTAAAATAGTAATTAAAAATTAAAATATCGGTCTACAGGAAACACTGTTTATAAAACTAATTATTAATGATTTTACTATCAGTTTATTCAACATTACATGCTATCGGTCTCCAAAAATTAATGATTTTAGATTTAACATTATTTATTAATTAGTGTTAACTTTTGGTTATCAATATTAATATTTTACGAAGTATGATTATATTTTTAAACGTTACTAGATATTTATATTTTAAAAGAATTGCAACATAATAATATATCTCTATCAATTTTCTCCTCACCATGTACACGTCCACTCTATTATAACAATAGAAATTTCTTGAGTTTAGTCCACCATATGATACATAAAAAAAAATTATCTTTTAACAAACTTTCTTAACAAACTCTTGATAAATTTTTTATAAATAAGATTGAATAGATTAATTTTTTATTTTTTAATCAAAATAAAGTAATAATTGTAATATTTTTTTACAGTAATTTGTCAAAAAATTTGTCAAATTTACTAAAAATGTTGATAGTGTCACATCACATCAAAGTTAAAGGAGTTGAAAAGAAATAAAGCAAGGATGATGCATATACAGCATAAGATCAGCCTATATAAGGGGTGTACACTTTTATACATATATAAGATAATATAGATAATTTTATTTGATTGCTTCTTCTTGTTATCCTTGTAACATGCAGCCTTCGATTCCCTAACAAATTGGTATCGAGAATAAGAAGAGTTGCAATCATGATAAAAGAAGATATATTTTTCTTTCACCGTGTTGTTCGAGTTTCATAACAATCATTATGGTATGTCACAACGAACACATTTTTTTAAATTTACCGGTTCTTATTTATTTTTAGTATTTATATTTATGGGTTAAATATGTCTTTGATTTTTTAATTTATTGTTAAAATTGAAATTAGTCTTTTTTTGAAATTTTGACCAAATTTAGTCTCTTAACTTTAAAAATGCATGAATTTAGTCTTTTTAACTAAATTTTGTTAAGTTTATTTGATGTTTCAAACACGTTTCTCAACTAACATGAAACAAAAATATATCAAACGGGATAAACAACTCAAATGCTATCATGAAAACACGTTTGAAACATCAAATAAACTTAACAAAATTTGGTTAAAATGATTAAATTCATACATTTATCGTAACATCCAAAAAAAAATTATACCACAATATTTTTAGTATGTTAACACCTAAAAGTTAATGATAGATTACTTTTCTTATACAATGTATTGGAGTTATACTATTTATCTTCATTATTTCTAACATTACAAAATAAAATTCCAATAATCATATTATATACACTATTAACAATTTTTTTTTTTTTTTTTGTGATCAAGTCAATATATTTTAAAGAAACTATATTTAAGATCTCCAATGAGAAAACATTTTATGCATAAAAAAAATGTTGATAGTACTTATAATATTTGCTAGCTATAAATTTACAAAATAAATTGTACTGATATAATGAGATAATTCATATAGGAAATAATTCTTTACTAACAAATTATATGATGGTTGAATATTATATATATATATATATATATATATATATATATTATTGAAACTAATAATAAAATAAATTATGAATATATGTTTAATAATAATCGATATATGAATTTATATACAAAAAATTTGAATAAATACAAAACAAATAAATGGAAAACGGGTAACAATCAAATGCAAAATCTTTGAAAACGAAGTAAAAGTGGATTGAATAACAAGTCAATGACAAAGTTATTATTGTATCTAATAAAAATTAAAAGAAAAGAAAAAAAGAAAAAAGAATAAAAAAATAAAAAAAAAAAAATATATATATATATATATATATATATATATATATATATATATATATATATATATATATATATATATGTATGTGTATGTGTATAAAAATTGAAGAGATTAGAAGCATTTAATGTTAGCATATCCGTTTTTATCTTTTATCCTTTGACTGTGAAAAAAAAAATCTAGGACTGGATGTTGAGAACTAATGGAATCAGAGTAGTATAGGAACTAAGTTAATTAAGAATCAAACTAGAAGTAATGATTACCTAATATAGTATAAATAGGGGTGGGGTTAGAGAAATAAAGAGCGAAAGAGATAAGTTAGAAAAAAGAAATAGAGAGAAGCTTTTGTGTGGATCCATTAAAAGAAAGAGAAGTTACAACAACGAAGAAAAAAAATTTCATCCCCAAAGTCTCCATACTTCCCTGTTTTATGATTGTATATGAAAAACAAAATTTTATAACTTTATCATAGATGATTGTTCCCAACATGCCTGATCCCTTCTAGTGTAAATAATATTATGTGTGCTAAATGATGTAAATATAGAATGCATATCGTATTGTAAAATATATAAGCATATATGTGAATATTTTAAGTTTGTTAGATATTATTGTAAAATTTGATATTAAAATTTTATAAGTAAATCATATAATAATAATAATAATAATAATAATAAAAGAAGGGTTCGTAAGTCGTCACATTTATAAAGTTGGGATTAAATTAGGTTAAAGTTTCCAAAAGGAACTAATTCCAATCTTGACTAAAAATTAAGAAACCATAAACATATTTAACTCTAATTTATTTTAGTATCAACTACACTAATGCTAATTTTATTTATTTTGTTATTTAATTAAGTTAATATCCATTATACCAACACTAATATAATATATTTTTAATATTTATGTAATTTAGCTCAGTTGTCTCAATGTTAATTTATTTATTATCAAACTGTATGCTTTTTGTGAAGAAAAAAAAGTTGTAGAATATTTTAATCGACAGGTACATATTTGAAGATCAAAATTTTTCTTAGTGAATGAAACCTTTTTTTACTATTAATGTAATTTGTATTGGTGTGGCCAACGCAACTTACAATAATTTCAAAAAACTGTTTCTTGTACAATGTATCCATCATCAAGAAAAACAAAACATAAACAAAAGAATAGAAAAAAAGATTTTAATTGAAAGAGATGAGGATGCATGAAGTAAATAAATGTGAGAAGATTTATATAGAAGAGTAAGAGAGAAAAGTTGTAAGTGGGAAAATTTTCCATCTTTAAATTTAGACCTTTGATTAAGAATAATCTACGACTCTTATTCGTTGTTGTGAAGACACGCGAATTTATAGTGGTACCATCAAAATACTGACCTATTTCATCAAACATTATTATCAAAATAGTAGTTAAAAATTAAAATGTTAGCCTACACAAATTGAGAAATACATAAATTAAACATTCAAATAATTCATATATTATTAAACAACATTCTAGTCTCTAAAAAAATCAAATTGTCAACCTACATAATTAGAGGTAATAAATATTACAATTACAAACTTACGAAAAATTGGTAAAATAAAAAATAAAGGATTGTCGTCAGCGTGGATTCAATATTGTGGTGACTATATATTCATGGTGGCTGGATTGAGACGGGGGAGTTAGAGGATAAAGATGATGACGTGACAATATGTTACTCAACATATTTTGAGTGCTAGAATCAAGGACATGTGGCAATGTCTCATTGGCTTAAATGTGTGTTAGGATTGAGAACACATGTCTCTTCTTGATTTGACAAATTTGAGATTATAGGATAACGTCACGTGACTTGTACTGGTTGGTTGGCTAGATTTGTGGACACATGACATCTTCTAATTGTGGTTGTTTTTTACCTTACTTTATAACTTGAAACAATTTATTTTCAAATGAACCAAAATTTAAATTTAGTTACATCAACAAGCATTAGAATGTTCACAAATATTTTATGTAACTAAAATCATTTTTTAAATATTTTTATCTTACAAATTTAAGAGGCCTAATTATCACAAATCTTATTTAAATCAATTTTTAAAGTACAAAATTCAATTAAAAATCCAAAATTAAAGTTTCAATAAGAACATAAATTTGCATTTATAAATAATGGGTTACAACTTAATTACTTTTTTACCCAACTCAAACCTTTTTAACTCACATATTAAGTGAGTTAGGTTTAGTTTGATATATATATATATATATATATATATATATATATATATATATATTGAAGAGATTAGGAAGCATTTAACGTTAGCAGATCCGTTTCTATCTTTTATCCTTTTGTTGTGAAACAAATCTAAGACTAGATGTTGAGAACTAATGGAATCAAAATAGTATATGAACTAAGTTAATTAAGAATCAAACTAGAAGTAATGATTACCTAATGGGGTAACAGAAATGAAGAGCCAAAGAGATAAACTGAAAAAAAAAAAAAAAACAGAGAGAAGCTTTTTGTGTGGATCCATTGAAAAAGAGAGAAGTTACAACAACAAAGAAAAAAAAATTATCACCAAAGTCTCGATACAACCTTGGTGTGTTTTCCATAATAACTAAGGTAAGGGGAGGAGACATCTATCATTTTATCTTTTTACTTTGATTATTTATATCTCTATATTTACCTTAAGTGAGGTGTCCCTAACTTCATTCTAATTTATATTTAGTTCTTGTTCCTATTTATTTATTTATATTCATCTCCAGTTGTGCAATGGTTCTATTTATTCAGTTTATATTTACTCTCATTTATTTATTTATATTTATCTCCAGTTACGTACTGGTCACTTTTATTTGTTTATATTTATTTTAATTATTCATTGATCTTGTCTATTTATTTATATAATTATATGGTTTAATATTCAAATAAAATTTATGATAAATAAAGATTTGATTATTGTAGTTGGAGGTATGACCTTGGGGATTTAAACGAGTTAGTATTACTCAAGATGAAATGTTCTTGAGTTACTTTATTGGTCATGAGCTCATTTATCATGACTAGTCGCTACAAAATTAATCAATATCTTTATAAAGTATGATGAAATTCAATTTTACGGATTTGGAAGAGTTTCCATCTTATTTTATCTTACTATGATATCCTGTATATTTTTATGTGATATTGGTCTCACTTCCCTGTTTTATGATTGTATATGAAAAACAAAATTTTATAACCTCATCATAGATGGCTACTCCCATCCCAACATGCCTGATCCCTTATTCACTGACATCGTGGCTGTATTCTCAGGAAATGCATGACAAACAAATGCAGTAAATAATTCTGTGACATTTAAGGGGAACGGAAACTCTACTATCACTTTCCTTTCGACTCCAAATGCACCTATTATCATTGAAGGACAAATTAGAGCTACCTTTTTCTTATCCCCAATAGTCCAAGTGAACCCTATCCATAACCTTTTTCCTTCCCATGTTTGAAGACCAGTATATGAGAGGGGGGAGGGGAACTGTAAATAAATAATACTCCTTCCTCTTCTAGTGTAGAAAATATTATGTGTGCTAAATGATGTAAATATAGGATGCATATCGTACTGTAAAATATATAAGCATATATATGAATATTTTAAGTTTGTTAGATATTATTGTAAAATTTGATATTAAAATTTTATTAGTAAATCATATAATAATAATAATAATAATAATAATAATAATAATAAAAAGGTTCGTAAGTCGCCACATTAATAAAGTTGGTATTAAATTAGGTTAAAGTTTCGACAAAGAACTAATTCTAATCTTGACTAAAAGTTAAGAAACCAAAAACATATTTAACTTTAATTTATTTTAGTATCAACTACACTAATGCTAATTTTATTTATTTTATTATTTAATTAATTTAATATCCATTATACCAACACTAATATAATATATTTTTAATATTTATGTAATTTAGCTTCAGTTGTCTCAATGCTAATTTATTTATTATAAAACTGTATGCTTTTGTGAAGACAAAAAAGTTGTAGATTATTTTAATCGAGAGGTACATATTTGAAGATGAAACTTTTTCTTAGTGAGTGAAACCTTTTTTTACTATTAATGTAATTTGTATTGGTGTGGCCAACACACCTTTCAATAATTTCAAAAAAAATGTTTCTTGTACAATGTATCCATCATCAAGAAAAACAAAACATAAACAAAAGAATAGAAAAAAGGATTTTAATTGAAAGAGATGAGGATGCATGAAGTAAATAAATGTGAGAAGATTTATATAGAAGAGTAAAAGAGAAAAGTTGTAAGTGGGAAAAAATTTTCCATCTTTAAATTTAGGCCTTTGATTAAGAATAATCTATCTACAACTCTTATTCGTTGTTGTGAAGACATACAAATTTATAGGGGTACCATCAAAATACCGACCTATTTCATCAAATGTTATTATCAAAATAGTAGTTAAAAATTAAAATGCTAGCCTACACAAATTGAGAAATACATAAATTAAACATTCAAATAATTCATATATTATTAAACAACATTCTAGTCTCTAAAAAAATCAAATTGTCAACCTACATAACTAGAGATAATAAATATTACAATTAAAAACTTACGAAAAATTGGTGAAATAAAAAATAAAGGATTGTCGTCGGCGTGGATCCAATGTTGTGACTACATATTCATGGTGGCTAGATCGAGACGGGGGAGTTGGAGGATGAAGATGATGACGTGACAATATGTTACTCAACATATTTTGAGTGCAAGAATCAAGGACATGTGGCAATGTCTCATTGGCTCAAATGTTTGATAGGATTGAGGACACGTGTCTCTTCTTGATTTGACAAATTTGAGATTATAGGATAGCGCCACGTGATGGGTTGGTTAGATTTGTGGACACATGACATCTTCTAATTGTGGTTGTTTTTTACCTTATTTTATAACTTGAAACAATTTATTTTCAAATGAACCAAAATTTAAATTTAGTTACATCAACAAACATTAGAATGTTTACAAATATTTTATGTAACTAAAATCATTTTTTAAATATTTTTATCTTACAAATTTAAGAGGCCTAATTATCACAAATCTTATTTAAATCCATTTTTAAAATACAAAATTCAATTAAAAATCCAAAATTAAAATTTCATTAAGAACATAAATTTGCATTTATAAATAATGGGTTATACCTTAATTACTTTTTTCCCAATTCAAACCTTTTTAACTCACTTATTAAGTGAGGTATGTTTAGTTTGATATATATATATATATATATATATATATATATATATATATATATATATATATATATATATATATATATATATATATATATATATATATATATATATATATATATATATATATATATATATAAAACGACTGATGAATAAGTTGACTTTACAGGTTTAAACTCATTTAGAGATCTCTAAACTTATGTTAGAAAGGTGATGCACTTTGGCATTTGGATTACCTTCTAGCCTAAAACGAACTTGGAAGCTTCGTATTATTATTATTTTCTTTCACAATTTCAGGTATAGTTAGGTGGTTGTATGTAGAAGATTGTTTTCCAATTATTAGTTAAGCTTCTTCAAGAGGAATTAGTTTTGTAAATTAAGAAATTTGCCTTAATCTCAATACACTTGAATCTTCTAGCTTAAAAAAAGAATTGGAGTGTCTTAAGATCGAGACGAATTTCTTAAAGAGTTTAATCGATAGAAGAAAAAAAAAAAGATCTTCTGTATATAGTCTCCAAAACAAGCTCCAAACAACCAACAAGAAAAGGAAAAAACAAAGAAAATTATGAGTTTATTTGAAATGTTTAGGCCGAATAGTGAGGCTCCAATACCAAATGCATCGCCCCTTACATAGGTCCAATTCTAATGTACATTTAACGTTTAATTGACTGATGGACTTATTTATTTTTCATATATCTTCTGTGGCAGTGTTCATAATTTGTTTGGACGAATAAAGATTTTGTGATTTGAGATGAACAATGCGTCTTGTCGCTACCAAAGTCAAGATTTTTTTTTTTGGAGAAAGAATCAGGATCTATTGTTTTATGTCCATTCATAAAAAAAAAAAAAAAATCTATAAGACAATCCACAATAGAAATACCAGCTTATGTTTTGGTACACACATTTTACCAAGGTTGTAGAAGTATATGATCTAGAGCAATTTCTTTTATATTGACAGTTCCTTAAACGACAAATAAATTAAATGTCGTGACTGTGGCAAACCTATATGCACCTACAAAAGTATCCAATGTCTATTGTATAATAAAACCAAAAATGTCTATATAATATCTTTCAATGAGGCAATGTAACGAAAATTTAATGTTGATTCTTTTACACCACAAAAACTTTACAGCGTCTGAAAAATATCCAATGTCTGGAGTATTTTTTTTTTCTTTCTATTACAACTATTAATGCTTGTTTGGAGTTAGGATTCAAATCTAGAACCAATTAGAGTATGTTAAGTTAATTATTAGGATAAATTATCTCATTTTTTAAAAATATGGATATTGTATCTCTTTTATTTACAAAATGGGGTAAGATTTACAATTAAATTTGTATTTATATTGTTTTAGAATTCATAATGAGGGATGATTCTTTTATCAAAATAATATACTATGTTTCTTTTCTTGCATATTGATTTTATCAAAAATTCATCAACTCTAGTGAGAATGATTTTGAGGATTATCAAGCCTTGTTTTTGTCGTCTTTCTATCCAAGATTCTTTTTTTTTTTTTAATGTTATTTTCAATTCTCAATTGTTAATTAATTGTAATTGGTATCTTGTAAATTCACAATTTCTTTAGTTTTAATTCTACTGGAATTTATTATTTGATATTCTAAGCAAGGGGTTCGCGTGGTAAGATAATCATATGTATTGTTTGTTGCGTTTTCCCTCTGTTTACATTACCATTCATGTCATTGTTCAAGTAATTATTTAAGGCAATGTTGACGTCATTGTCACAATAGTGTCCACGTTATTGTTCTTTTTTTATTGTTGCTGTCATTTTGTATTGAGTGATGTGCAATTCTAAAATCAAATTTTAATTATATAAATAATAGAAAAAAAAAGAAATTGAAAAAAAAAACAAAAAAAAAAACAACGAAGTTAAATCCATGAAATAAAAGAGAAAGAAGAAGAAAATAATATTTGTCCATTGTACACTAAAATTTCTTAGTCTAAAGTGTTTTCTTTAATTTTTGTTGTCCTACACATTTTGTTATTGTCTTGCTTGTTTGCTGGTGATAAATTGTTCTTTGTCACTTCTCTTTTGTTGATGTCAAAATTATTTTAAGCTTGTGATTGCGACCACTGGAAGTGATTTTTGATAATTCACTGAAAGTGAGTCTTGATAATTGATTGCTTGATTATTGTAAGAACCTTAAGTTAGAGAACAAATGGTAAAAAGGTAGTATAATCATTTAAATAAAAAGAAAGTGTTATGCGAGCTAAACTTATTGTTTTTTGTAATCTATGCACCTAAGCATGGAAGAAGAAGAAAGTGTTATATTAGTAAAACTTATTATTTCTTCCTGTCATGTAGATGATTCGAGATCGATCTTCAACAACAACACCAAAAATGTGTTATTGATATCGATAAATATATTAAATTGTACAAATAATAAAGTGAATAAATCCATATATCATTTTTCCACAAAGACTCGTGTTGTTTAGTAAAATTATAATTATTTACTAATTTAGGTTAAATAATTTAAAATAATAAAAGGAATAAATTTTTAATAAGATAAACTTTAAATTATAGAAAATAATTAAATGATGAAATTAAAAAATGCAAAAAGACTTCACTTGGGATTAGATTTCATGCACCCAAAATCAATATGAAACACTAAACAATATACCTCTAATTTCTACTTTAGCATTCACACCACTATTAACAAGTCTTAATGTTTTAGAGACAAGTCTAAACTTATTAATAAAAATCCTAATGTCTTAGATCTTTTTATTAAATGACCGCATTAAGCATTAAGTTCAGATGTTTAGAATAATCCCTTTAAACTCTATTTCTATATGCAAAATCAATTAGTTGTTATATTCTAGTGTAGGTTTTAACATCATGTCCAATAATCAGATATCCACAAATATGCAATTAATCAATTATCATGCAGTTAAGAACAAAAATAGAACACAAGAGTATTGAAAAACAAATATATTGAATAACAAAAATCATAAAGAGTTAAGATACATTACATCCAACCCCATGAATGTGGGAGTTAGTTACTTCTATACATTGTGTTCAAAGAAAAATATTGTCATTTGATTACGTTTTTTATATAAAAAGTCCACACAAACTTCAAAACTATAGTACATGAATAAGTTATAAATATTTACTTTAATTAAGTTTTATATTCATGGTCATGTATCACTTAATACGGGACATCACACTAGTTGCCTTTGTCAATCATGAATTAATTTGTCCCCTTAAATATTTTGATATGATTTCCTAATAATAAGCTAGGAAAATCATAGATTAATTTGTGTCAATCAAATATTAATTTGTCTCCTTAAATATTTTGATATGATTTCCTAAGAATAAGTTAGGCAAATCATAGATTGATATGTTCTCCTTAATTTCAGATTATAGGAGATATTGTAATTATGAGTAATAATTATTGTAAATATTTCTAACAAAATTTATAGCGGGAATAAAAATAGTGAAAGGCATATCAAGCCATTTATCATGACATGGTATCAAAGTCTCATTCTTTGTTGCAGTTTTGTTTGTGGTTTCGAGTTTCTTACTTTGCGCTCCAACAATGTTGTGCTCATTCTTTTGGCGATCACCATGACTACTTAGAGAAAGACAATTCTGGTGTTCATTTCATTGGCAAGAATTATTTTGCTTGGAAATTTCAATTCAAGTATGTCAAAGGGAAAGGATTACAAGGTCATTTAAATGGGATAACGCTGCCACACAAGGAGGACCCTTTCTTTGTTACATGGTAGGTAAAAGATGCTAAATTATTTCTTGATCCTTATCATTATTGGTCCCTAAAATTATCAATAATTTGTGCTCTTTTACCATTGCTCAATAAATGTGGGATTATTTGAAGTGCATTTGCAACCAAGACAATAAGACTGAGCATTTTCAGTTGAAACAAAAGATAGCCAATTTCAACTAAGGTAGTTTTTCTATTCATGAGTATTATTCTGGTTTTCTAAACTTATGGGCAGAGCATTTTTCCATTTTTTATGTTTTGGTACCTCAAACTTCACTCTCAGTTGTTGAAGTTAACGACACTAGTAAGTGTGATCAGTTTCTCATGAAACTTTGTTCCGAGTTTGAGGTTATTAGAATTACTTTGCTGAAAAGAATTTATGTTCCATCTTTGGACACATGTGTTCTTCGGGAAGAAAAACATTTACTTACCCAAGGATCCATGACTCATGATGCTTCTCTTTTCGAACATGCTCCAGTTGCACATGCTGCCCACAATAAAAGTAAAGGTTGTAATATGCGACAAGTCCAATGCTTTTCTTCCATAGAATTTGGTCATATCACTCGTAATTGTCATAAGAAATTTTGCAGTTATTACAAGCAACAAGGTCATATAATTGTTGGCTATTCCACACGTCTTCCACAACTAACACAACGTCTTGTACAAACATTCCATGCCACTACCAATGCACTCACTTGTCCTCTTATCCAATGTCCATCTAATGGTGGTGCTCTTCGGTCCAAATTGATTTAGCAAATGGTACTTTCCACTATCTCAACTTTGGGTATTCATGGTAAGTCCTCTAGTGTTTCTCACCCATGGTTTCTTGATTTTGGTGCATCCAATCACATGACAATTTCCTCTAAAAATTTGCGTAATGTACATTCTTATAGTGGTACTTAGAAAATAAAAAAATTGTTGATGGTAATACTCTTTCTATCACTAATATTAGTGACCTATACCCTGATTTTCGGAATGTGCTTGGACTTGCTTCTAATTTATTGTCTGTTGGTTAATTAATGGATAATAAGAGTGATGTTAAATTTTCTCGATCTGGTTGTCATGTATAGGAGTAGGTATCGGGGAAGGTGATCGCAAATGGGCCTAAAATAGGACGATTATTTTCGCTCCAATTGAATTCTAATAATTTGTCTTTTGCTTAATAATGTTTTGAATTTCTATAAGGTTTGACATCTAGTGTTCATCGTGCTCCATCTTGCTTTCAAATAATTCATAGTGATGTTGGGGGGTATGTGTCTTATTGCTTCTCATGCTCGTTATAGTTGTTTTACTTGGATTTTTTTTTCACTCTAAGTCTAAAGTGTTTTCTATGCTTAAGAAATTCATGACATATGTTGTAACTCAATTCCAAACCAACATTTAAACTTTTCCCTTTAATTCTAGCGGTGAATACATGTCTCATTAGTTTCAGGAATACGTTCAACAAAACATTATTGTTTCTCAATGTTCTTGTCTTACTCCTCAGCAAAATGACATTGTTGAACGAAAAAATCGTCACTAACTTGATGTGACCCACACATTGCTTCTTCAAGCCTCTATTCCATCCAAATTTTGGTGAAGGCTCTACCTACTCTTGTGTTTTTAATCAATCGCCTTCCTTCTACATTTATTGATTTTCACTCTCATTTCTTTTGAGTTTTTAAAACTCACCTTGATTATAGTATTTTACATACTTTTGGGTGTGTATGTTTTGTTCATTTACCTTCGCTTGAAAGGCATAAACTTGGGGCATAATTTGTGTAGTGTGCTTTTTTGGGGTATAATAACCTTTTTGGATTGCTACAAATGTCACATTTTTTATAGTCAATTATGTTTTCTTGTCTTTCTTGTACTTCAAATGATGTTGCTACTCTTCCCACGTTTTCTATATTATTCCCATCTATAGAACGTTTCCAAATTGGCATCACATATATAGGACAACGTCGTTTACAAGTTTTCACTCTCTCTTCTGGATATGCTACATGTACCATTGAACCACGACGATCTGGTCGAATATCTCGAGCTCCTAATAGATATTCGCCAGACAGGTATGCTTCTTCTCATACTTCTCTAACAACTTCTCTTTCTAGCATATCTATTCTTACTTGTTACTCACAAGTTGTTAAAGATATATGTTGGGTAAAGGCAATGAATGATGACCTTTAGGTCCTACAAGAGAACTTCACATGAGATATTGTTTCTTGCCCTCCTGATATCAAACTCATAGGTTGAAAATGGGTGTATTTTATGAAACTAATTTTTTACAATTCTCTCAATCGTTACAAGGCAAGACTAGTTGTCTTAGGAAACAAACAAGAATATGCCATTGATTATGATGAGATATTTGCACCTGTTGCCAAAATGACAATTGTAGAATTGTCCTTCTTATAACACCTCTAAAGGTTGGTCCATTGATCAAATGGATGTGAAGAATGCATTTCGTCATGGTGAATTGATTGAAGATATTTACATGCTTCCTCCTCATGGCCATGATTCTCTTCATCTACAAGCGTGTGCAAGTTCAATTGTTCTTTATATGGTCTGAAACAAGCTCCTCGAGCATGGTATGACAAGTTTCGTTCTACTCTCCTTGGGTTCTCCTTTACACATAGTAAATATGATTCTTCCTTGTTCATTCACCACACACTTTATTCTACTTCTTTATGTTGATGATATGGTTATTATTGCTTTGATCAAGCATCCATCTAAGAACTTAGACAACAATTACAAGCTTCATTTCGTATGAAAGATCTTGGACACTTACATTATTTCCTTGGCCTTGAAGTTAAATCCACCTTTAATGGTATTTTTCTCCATCAACATAAGTATACCACCACATATCTCATTTCTATGGTTGGCCCTCAACCAACTACTCTTCGATACTCCTCTTGAAGTTAATGTTAAAATCACTACAATGAGGGTGACCTTTTGCCTAATCCTTTATTATACTGACAAGTAGTGTGTAGTCTTAATTACTTGACCATTACACATCCTGACATCTCATTTGTTGTTCAGTAAGTGAGTCAATTCAGGCACTCTCCTCACCATCTCCACTTGGCAACAACTCATCGCATACTACACTATTTGAAGGTATTTCTTAATTAGCGAGGTTTATTTTTTCCCATTGACACACCTCCTAAATTAATTTCTTCTAGTGATGTCGATTGGGATGGTTGTCCTGAGACTTGCCGATCAGTCATTGGTTGGTGCATGTTTCTAGGTTCTTCATTGATCTCATGAAAAAGTAAGAAACAATCATGCATATCTAAATATGTACTGAATCTAAGTATTGCACCATATCTACTTTTGAAATAATTTGGCTTCGTGGTCTTTTGGCTAAACTTGGGTTTCCTCAATAGGATCCAACGCTTCTTTATGCTAAGAATTGGAGTGTCATTCAGATTGCTACAAATTCATTGTTCCATAAGTGCACGAAGCATATTGAAATAGATTGTCACTCTATTCGGGAAGCTTATGATGATTATGTTATTTCACTCCTTTATATTACTACTTAACTTCAAGTTGCGAATATTCTTAACAAGGTTGTTCCTCGCTCGCGTTATCAGTTTCTTGTTAGCAAATTAATGTTGCTTGACCAGTCCCATCAATTTGAGGAGGGATGCAAATTAGGAAATAATTTGTCTTCTTAAATATTTTGATACGATTCCTAAGAATAAGCTAGACAATTCATAGATTGATTTGTGTCAATCAAGAATTAATTTATCTCCTTAAATAATATTTTGATATGGTTTCATAAGAATAAGTTAGGCAAATCATAGATTGATTTATTCTCCCTAATTTTATATTATAGAATATTTTGTAATTATGAATAATAATTATTATAAATATTTCTAACATTATTTATAGTGGAAATAACAACAGTGAAAGACATCAAAGGCATTTTTCATGAGAGCTTAAGGTTGTACAGTGGATCTTATTCATATTCATGTAATTAAATGCTCATTTAATTGTGGTGAAATAAACGAGATGCCAGATACTAGTGTAGTTATTGATGATGAATTAATGATGGACATTATTATAAACCATGTGATGAATTCTTGATTATAAGTTTACAACTTTCTTTTAAAATAATGTTTAAGTTTAACTTTCTTTTTCACAATTGTTGCAAATATTTTGAGATTTCGAACCCTTCCCTCTTTAATAGAAATGAGAAAATACACTATCAATAAATATGAAAGTTTATAGATCCTAAAAGTATTCAAGACATTTGTTTTGTTTCAAAATTGTAGCAGTTTATTAAGTTATATAAATTTGTATTTAAAGATTAAAAATAAAAAATAAAATGTATTTTATTTTATCTTACTTTCATTTCATATATTTAATTGACTATTAGTAATTTATGAAACACAAAAATATACACTAACCAATCAACATATAAAAAAAAGGATATATTTTAAAAATAAAACAAAATTAAAAAAGCAATTAAATAGAAGCAAAATATAGGGTTAAATCAATAGAATTAAATAGAGCATGTTTCATTACACCCATTACACTCAATAGTTTCATAGTGTTTATTAGTCAAGGTCATGGGTAATTTAAACATTCCTTCTTCCTTCAACTCTCTAACACTCCTTTTAAGGACAAATTTGTGAAAAGAGTTTCAGACTTCAAAGTAGACAATGATATAACCCTAATAATGATCTTTTAGTGCACTTGGGATCTGAACATTGATGTTATCTTTGAAAATGAAAAAAAGGTGCTAAAGATGAATCATCGTTCCTTTATCCCTCCATTGAGGGATGATTCCTCATTCTCCTTAGATTTTGACTAGGAAACTTGTTTCGTTACACCCCTAATAGTTTCACATTACTAAGGATTCGAAGCCAATGATAATTTAAACACTCCTTACTCCTTCATTTATTTGAGACATATTTTCAGGAGAAAATCGTGACAGGATTTTAGGCTACAAAACAAACTATACCTAGATGCAGTGACTGACCCTAACTAAGATGTGTTATATGTGAGAATGAAAACGAGGTTTCAAAGATGAACCCTAGTTCTCTTAGCCCTCCACTAGGGGATAAATCCTCATTTCCCTTAGATCTCGACTGGAAAGCTTGTTCTAGTACACCCAATAGTCCCACATCGTTTTAGAGTTGAGACTAAAGATAATTTTGTCTTCAATTTGTTTGTGATAGGAAGTTTGAGGCTCTAAAATGAACAATAGAAGAAAATAGAATAAATAAAAATAAAATAGAATCTCTAAATGTAATACAATAAAAATAAAAACAAGAGTACAGTTATGTAAATCAGACACGATAAAACAAATTAATTCATCAGGCTCTGATATCACTTGTTAGGTTTTATAAGGAGGGGGTTTCACTGGGGAGATATAACACCAATGAGACCTGAGCCCAACCATATAAGGTACTGACACCACTCTCAACCCAAAACATTAAGACAATGGTGGTTTATGAGTCTTTATTCTTATATAGTGCTCTAATTTCTCATTTCTGGTCAATGTGATACTTAGACTCACACTTGTATTCCTAACATACAATATACTGTATTGGTGTATTGGTTGTCGATCTTTTTCATAAAGTTAACAGAAATTTTTTTGAGTAATACGCATGTTTTTATTTCGTACATATAAATTTTAGTCAACATAAAAAGAGTATTATTGATGCAATGTATTAAAATTTGTGTCCTCGGGATTCCTCATCTATAAATACCATACGAGGATGCCGAACCTACGGAGTTCTATCAGTCAAAAGTTAGATTTCTTTCAACCATTCTCTTTCTGGTCATATATATGTGACAATGTTCTCATCACTTCTTCTAATTCTTTGCCTAACTTTTCCAGTGTTTTTGCTCTTCTTCTTCAAATACCATACATCTTTCAAAAGCCCTCCATTTCCACCTGGCCCTAGAGGTCTTCCCATCGTAGGAAATCTTCACCAATTGGAAACTTCTTCTCTTTATACGCAGCTATGGCAATTCTCAAAGAAACATGGTCCTTTATTTTCCCTTCAATTAGGTTTAAGACGAGTAATAGTTGTTTCCTCACCAAAACTAGCCAAAGTGGTAATGAAAGACCATGACCTTGAGTGTTGTGATCGACCTAAATTACTTGGCCAACAGAAACTGTCCTATGATGGGTCAGACATGGTTTTTTCCTCATACAGTAGCTATTGGAGAGAAATCAGAAAAATCTGTGTTATACATATCTTTAGCTCCAAAAGTGTCTCATGTTTTTCCTCAGTAAGAAATTTTGAGGTGAAGCAGATGATAAAAACAATATCTCGACATGCCTCAACTTCAGAAGTTACAAATCTGAACCAATTGTTAACGTCTCTTACTAGCACCATTATGTGTAGAATTGCTTTCGGGAGAAGGTATGAAGAGGAAGGAACCGAAAGGAGCAAGTTTCACCAGTTGTTCAGTGAGTGTCAAGCCATGGTTGCTATCCCCTTTTTTTCAGATTATATTCCTTTCATGGGTTGGATTGATAAACTGAGGGGACTGCATGCACGTCTTCAACGGAGTTTCAAGGAGATGGATAACTTCTACCAACAAGTCATTGACGAACACATGGCAGATTCTCATGAAAAGACTCCACAGGAAGAGGACATCGTTGATGTCTTACTTCGACTCAAGAAGCACAATTCGTTTCCCATCGATTTCACTAACGATAATATCAAAGCTGCAATCATGGTTTGAATTTCCATTCCTTTAAATTTCATTCCTTCCCCTTTACTTTCTCAACTTCAATTCGCAGAAGAAAACTTGCATCATCACTTTCATATCTTTGTAGAGTATTAAACTAAGGAGACAAATAATCTAATATTCACTTATCACATTATTGAGAATACAAATGGAAATTTAAGTAAAAACTGAAAGTTGACAAATATACAAGTAAAAAAATTCATTACGTTAATGTTTTGGTTGAAGTTGAAATTAACTTTTTATATCTCATTAGTTTTGTATTTCATTAGTTTTGTATCTCTTCAATGAAAATACTTGTGGTTTAAATGTTTCTGTTGAAGGAAGAAAACTAATGTGAAGAGACTGGGAATCCAAATATGCATTTCTTCTTTAAAAGAATATCAAAACATTGTTTTGAATGAGAACCGGTCACTTGTATTATAAACTAATCTTAGTCCAACGTAGGTACATTTGTCAATCCACAGGGAAAAGGAAATTGTTTAACACTGACGAAATACAATATCAATGTGCAAATTTATTTTCATCTATTAAGTACTGAATTTTGTTTCTTCTGCAGAACATTCTCATTGGAGGAACAGATACAACTGCAGTCACAGTAGTGTGGGCTATGACTTTACTGTTAAAGCATCCAAGAATCATGAAGAAAGTTCAAGAAGAAGTAAGAAGTTTAAGTGGTGAGAAAGCGTTTTTAGATGAAGATGATGTTCAAAAGTTTCCCTATTTAAAAGCAGTGATAAAAGAAACATTGAGATTGTACCCACCAGCACCGTTACTTGTTCCTAGAGAAACTAGGGAAAAAGTTACGATAGATGATTATGAAATTCCAGCGAAGACAATAATATATGTGAATGCTTGGGCTATTCATAGAGATCCTGAGGCTTGGGAAGATGCAGAAGAGTTTATGCCAGAGAGGTTTTTAAACAGCACAGTAGATCTTCGTGGACAAGATTTTTGTTTCATACCATTCGGTTCTGGTCGTAGAATGTGTCCAGCTTTGAATATGGCTTTTGCTACATTGGATGTTATTCTTGGTAACCTTCTTTATTCCTTTGACTGGGAATTGCCGGAAGGAATGAAGAGTGAAGACATTGATACAGAAACGTTGCCAGGAGTTACACAGCATAAGAAGAATCCTCTGTGTGTTAGGGCGAAATGCCAAATGTGAATCCAAAAGTTGAATGTGAACTATAAGAAGAATCCTCTGTGTTTGTTGACTACAGTATTAGTTTCTAAACTTTAGCATAGACATTAATTTTTTAATAAATAAAAATATTTATACTAGTTTTAGATTATTGGTTAGATTGTTAAGGAAAATTTTCTTAAAATTTTTTTTAACAAACTTAACAAAGTTTCTAAAAATAGAATTAAAGTACATTAAATTTTTATCTTTTAATTAAAATAAAATAATATGTTTTTACCTAAGAAAATTTATCAAAACTTTATTAAAAAAAACTTTGTCGACCTATAATATCTCGATTGTTAATCTTAATAGAGTTCATTTAATATTGAACGTTAATAGAGACGATTTAGTCAATTCCAAGTCGGATTCCAAGTCGGTGATAACAATTGTAAAGCTATTTTTAGGATTAAATACTTTTTCGTTTCATTTTCGTAGTGTTTGTTGTAGATGGTCCTTATTTTGACATAATATTTAAAATGGTCATCATTTTGGCATAATGTTTAAAATGTCCTTATTTTTACAAAATGTTTAAAATGGTCATTATTTTTGCAATTCGTGTGTTATTTGATCTTTTTGTGACAACGTTTAAATCAGTAACGGAGCATTGTACAGGTGACACCGATTGCATTGGTGGGATGTGTTACATGTACTGTACATGTATGGTAATTTAGAAAACATGCAGAACATCACAACAATCACAAACAAACCCAAAATAGAATTACGAAAACCATAATCCACGAACAAATAGTGTCACCTGTACAGTATTCCGTTAATGATTTAAACGGCGTCACAGAAAATGACCAAATAAAACACTATCAAGGTCACGGTCGATATCGTCACTATCGTCACTATCATCAATATCGTCACTATCATCAATATCGTCACTATCATCAATATAGTCACTATTATCAATAAGAAAACCCTTAGGCTTGTTATCCAGGAACTTGTTCAGAAATACTGTAATGAAAGGAACATAGGAGTTTGTCGCTAGGTATTTGACCAAATAGGATCGTCCAGTTCCTATAGAACCTATCACTAAAATACCCCTACTAGGGGGAGGTAGGGTTAAGCGGAGCGAAAAGGGTTTTCCATGAGATGGGAAATGCAAACTATTAGCCCCCCACAAGGTGTGTGAATAAGTAATTGTCTGATAATTAGCAAGGAATATACGTCTTTCTACTAAACAGGATGTATTGAATTCATAAATCATGTTCTTGATCCAATGTGGAGACAGGGTATGTTCGTTATACCTTTCATGACTCGTTTAGGAATAACTAATTCGTGGGGCGGTTGGAATATCACAGGAGGGGCTATAACGAATCCGGGTATTTGGAGTTACGAAGGTGTGGCCGGAGCACATATAGTGTTTTCAGGCTTGTGCTTTTTAGCGGCTATTTGGCATTGGGTTTATTGGGATCTAGAAATCTTTTGTGATGAACGTACTGGAAAACCTTCTTTGGATTTGCCAAAAATTTTTGGAATTCATTTATTTCTTGCAGGGGTGGCTTGTTTTGGTTTTGGCGCATTTCATGTAACAGGATTGTATGGTCCCGGAATATGGGTGTCTGATCCTTATGGACTAACTGGAAGGATACAATCCGTAAATCCCGCGTGGGGTGTGGAAGGTTTTGATCCTTTTGTTCCGGGGGGGATAGCTTCTCATCATATTGCGGCAGGAACGTTGGGCATATTAGCGGGTCTTTTCCATCTTAGTGTGCGTCCACCCCAACGTCTGTATAAAGGATTACGTATGGGAAATATTGAAACTGTCCTTTCTAGCAGTATTGCTGCTGTCTTTTTTGCAGCTTTTGTCGTTGCTGGAACTATGTGGTATGGTTCAGCAACAACCCCCATTGAATTATTTGGTCCTACTCGGTATCAATGGGATCAGGGATACTTCCAGCAAGAAATATATCGAAGAGTTGGTGCTGGGCTAGCCGAAAATCAAAATTTATCAGAAGCTTGGTCTAAAATTCCTGAAAAATTAGCTTTTTATGATTACATCGGAAATAATCCAGCAAAAGGGGGGTTATTTAGAGCTGGTTCAATGGACAATGGAGATGGAATAGCCGTCGGAATCGCGAAAATAAGGATCATTTTAAATATTTGATAAGAATGAGGACATTTTAAACATTTTGTCCAAATGAGAACCATCACAACAAACATCATGAGAATGATAATGAAAAAAGTATTGAAGTCCTATTTTAGGTAAAAGCACTAAAAAAACTGATTTTTATTAGCGGTTTATTTTACAGGTTATATGAAACCGTTAGAAAAAAAATTTAGAATCTTTTAACTGCAACATTTATTAATATTAATTTAATATATTTATATTTTTAATCTTTTACACTTCTTTCTTCCTAGTTTCTTCAAATTTTCTTTCGTAACATACGTAACTTCAATAGCGTCAGGAAGTTTGTAATCATTCTGGGACCTGAAGTAAGCAGAAGAAGTCACATTGGGCGTTCGAAGGCAAATTCCAACTTTGATTTCTTCTTCTTTTTCTCAACCTCTCGCAGAACAACTCCAACTGGTTCCTCTGACTGGATTTGCGCTTCCGCTTCGCCCTAACCTGAATTTCAAAGGCGTCATTTTGCCTCGCTTCAATGAATCCGAAGATGTTATTGAGTGTGTTATAGCTTGAATCGAAAGTGGAAATGGTGAGTCAAAGATATTTGAAGGAAAGGTGGGACTGTGACGGCTTCCACGCAGGGAAACGGTTTAGCCATAGCCGAGAGGCTTGGCCTCGAGGATGCTTCCGTTGTCGTTTCTTCTCGCAAACAGCTACAATTCCCCTTTCTTAATTTCTTTTCTATCCACTCAAATTTAGGTTTTCCCTTCATATCCTTCGTCTCCACAACTTCAATTACAGCAACAAAATGTTGACGCGGCGGTGAAAAAACTGAGGGCCAAAGGAATTCGTCTTCATTTTTCTTTGGAAACATTGATTCAGAGCTCTTCATATATTCAGTAGAACTTAGTTTGGATACATTGTGCAAGTTGCTTGTTGTTACTGCATTGCATATGAATTTTTTTTTCACTAGAATGAATATTATTTTATTTCTGATCAGAAGAAATAAATATTTTGTTATATTTATTTCTAGCATGAGTTTCGTTTTTATTTTCCATCTGCTTTTTCTATTTATGCCTTCCTTTTAACAGTAGAAAATTGAGCATTGTTCTATATGTGCTCCAAATACGGCTAAAATACCAGGATATATTTGTGGCATGGTTTTCCCTTTTTATAAAAATATCAATGTATGCTTCTCATCTTGGAATCTGGATAAGTATCAGTTCAATTCCTTTTCCTTTGAATGTGGTAGAGATATGCTGCTTCCATTATATTTGAATTATACTCGTTGTCAAATGCAGGGCCATGAGGGCAAATTCCTGTTTATGTACATGCATCAAAGGACAAGCCAACACATGTCAGCCCCTATTTTGTTGGTCGAGACATTCACATTGCACCGGTATGCTGTATAGCACATGATTTGAATATATAATTTACAAGCACTCAATATGACAGTTTGAAGTTCCAATTCCAACATAATTTAAGGATGATTAAAACTGTGAACACTATAAGCAATTTGATGTTTGCTTTTTAATAAAAGGTTAACCATTGATCGGAATCGGAGATTATCATCATACAAATCTCTCACTATGTTTATTTTGTTACTATTTGTCGTTGTATTTTAATGGAAATGTTAGAAAATGAATTTGTCATAATTATTGTTTATGTAGATAGCATAAACATCTTTGAAACTTCTAATGAGCTCACAAAGACAATTGATTGCTTAAAAAAAATAATTTGAGACGAAAGATCTTTAAAGAGCAAAATTTTGTTTCACATTAGAAATTGAGTATTTAAATTAAGGTGTTTTTATACATCAATATGCACTCCAATAGTTATAGGTTGTCAGAGTTGATAAAGACTATTCTTAGACCTCAAGAAAGTGATCTTGGTCCAAAAGTACCATATCTTAGTGTCATAGGAACACTAATATATCTTGCTAATTATACTTGACCTGATATTGAATTTGTTGTAAATTTGTTAAGTAAAATATAATTCTTCAACTATAAGAAGAAAATGGATTGAAGTAAAGCATATACTTGTTACGAATATGAGCTTATTTTATCCAAATGATTCATAGTTAGAGCTAATGAGTTATGCATATGCATGTTATTTTACATATCCTCACAATGTCACAATGGTTGATCACAAAAATAATATTTTTGTGATAGCTGAATGATTTCATGATGGTATGTGAAAGAGACCATAATAGTAACATCGTCTAATCATACATAAATTCTATTATTACATGAGGTTTATTTATAAAATCTTTGCTAAGACGAACTTTTGAGCAAATTGGTTTACAAGATTGAACTGTCATCTCGTCATATTAATGATGTAAGTTTACATGTGGAGGAGAAATATGATATGTAAAGAAGAATATTATGTAAGATAATGTACTCTTTTTCCTTTACTAGTTTTTATCTCAAAGAGTTTTTTCTAGTAAAGTTACTAATATGATTCATTACTCTTTATGTAAATATTTTATATTAACTATTTGATTTATATCCTTTTTATGGGTTACATGTTTTATTTATAAATATGACTCTTCTTATTAATAATAAGACACAGAAAAATTGTTCTCGATTCTCTCCTTCTTAAATCTTTATTCTTACTTCTTTCTATTATTAGCTTTATTTATAACAAATATATATTATTTGGTTTATGTAAATTGAATAATAATTGAAGGTTATAATCTTCTCAAAGGAAATGTTTTTCTTTAAGAAATAAAGTAGATTAGGTAATTACGATGTTGTCTGAATTTCAGCTTTTTTTTTAAGTAAAGAATGTCGTAAAATAAGTCGTGTTTTATTAGAATAAAATAAAGATTTAAAAATATTTAGATAGATTTTACCAATTAATTTATATAGAGAAACTCGTTTCTATTAGACTCTAGATTAAATTCGAAAATATGCGGCGCATGGTTATTCAACATTTTTTTCCCAGTTTCTATTCCTTTTTCTTAGGTAAAACATGATTCCTTTCCATTCAACCAATCCAAATTTACTCAATGTGTACCAATTTAATTTTAGTTGATTATACTATATCAGAAATTGGCTATATTTATTTAAGATAAGCTTTTATCTAATATTCACTTCACTTAGACGAGGTTTGGCTTTTAGTGAATACACGTCACGTCTGGCTACTGGCTACTGTAAATACGTAGCCATAACGAACGGCGAGTTCAAGAAAACAAATGATAAAAGGAAACAAAAATGTTGAAATTGATCCCATAGCATCGCTTTACACAGTTCTCATCGATTCATAAATAATACATACACTAGCCTTTTGTAAGCTTAACAAAAACGAACTCAGAAAATTGCTTGGCCCAAAAAACCAAAATGCCAAATCTTGTTTATTGTAAGTTCTACAGTTGATATCCTGATCCAGATTCAATGAAAATTTCATCGCATATTACCCTCTCGCAAGACATCAATCATATTATACAATCTCTTCTCATCCTTTGCTCCAATCTGCAAACATGAAGTAATCCAATAAAGGATCGTATACAAAGAATGGTTAAAGCAAGAAAAACTGTTAGTAGTTAAAATTGTTTTAACAGATGAAGGGCATTCCCAATCATAGGTTAAGACGGTTAAATCATAAGGAAATATAAGTACCTTCTTAGCAAGAAACAATACAGCATCCACAGTGCCTTCTGCATATATTGATCTACCACAAACATTATGTTGGAATTCAAAAGAAACCCTGCAACAATGTTTTAAAGGAACATAATATAAGAAGGATAAGTAGTTAGTGACAAGTAGAAATATGTCAAAACACATAATAAAAGAAAATGAAAATATTAATCCATACGTGTCATCTGGTGATGACAAATGATACATATGAAATGCATGACCAGCCAAATGCTCCTCTGGGACTCCAACCATTTCAAGTTGTTGCTTGGGATCCCTGATCAATTTTATCTAAAGATATTCACCAAAGGAAAGAAGAAAAAGTTTAGCAACAGTAAAGAGTATATACATGGCTATACAGGGACGAACCATGCAATTTCATCTAACACACCTGATCCATATCAAAAGACACCCCCAGTTTGTTGAAGCAAGAAATTACAGCCTTCGCAGTTCCAGATGCATCAACTTTGCTTGCTTGATGGGACTCCAGTACCTACAATCTTTCACGACTGCTTCAGATTTTAATATTACATCAAATATTTTAATACCTACAATCGTTAGGCTGAACAGAGAGAATTCGAACATGGTGAACTAGGGTATCTAAGTGTTCCTAACAAAACCTTTCCAAACCCCAAAATGTCAATGGAAGAGTTACCTGTAAAGAATACCCTGAGAAGGCTCCAGGAAATTGCTCTGCCATAATTTCCATAGCTGCAAGAAAAGCAACAACCTAAAGGGAAAAAATATAGCAACATAAGGATGACAAAATACAGGACTGTTAAAGACATGGAAGTTTGATCACGGTTATCTCCTTATAATACGTATATACATACACATACATATATATAATACATATATATATATATATACATTTAATTAATATATATACACACACCTGCTTTCCCATTTGCGGGGATATCACAGCATAATTCTTTGAGTCTTCAACAGTCTTCTGTAACAAGTCCCGATCTCCACCGGTGGTTCCCATCACGAAGGGCACCCCAACCTTACAGTATAGCTCAGCATTGCCTGCATATGAGAATGAATTCAAAAGTAGCTCCAATACTATTACAATCTTCGTAAAACATTCCCAATCATAGATCATAAAATCAAAAGATTAATTTAGTCTATATCATTAAAATGAGGTCCCGTGCCGGGAATTTAGATCCATAACGTACAATCGTCACCGAGATGCTGTGTATATAATATATTTTGAGCTGTCAAGTGTGGATTTGTGCACCCATAAAACAAGTTTCATTTTAAGATAAATCAGAAGAAAAACATGAAAGATATATGAAGTTGAAACATCATGTTTTCTTTGCTGATAGTAAGATTTCATAATTTACTTCATAAATACTACAACAGCAATGCCTTGTCTCACCCAAAGAAGTGAGTTACAAGAATCTCAAGACATGATTCATCTCAGTAAATACAGTATCTTCAGAGATAGTTTACATTACAAATAAATTACATACCATTAACCGCATTAGGTACCGTGTAGTCCACAACAATCAAATTTGGATATCTTTCAAGGGCAGATACAAGAGCACTCTCCCTGTCAGAAGGACCATGCACCAAAAAATCCTTTCCACCTATCTCAAAAGTCTGTCCAGACTCCTCTTCACACCCAAATGACACAGGAACAACATGTAGTCCAGCAGCTTCCGCTGCATTAATCACGGCCTTTCCCATTTTCCCAGTACAGGCATTAACCTAAACAAAATTTAGTTAAATGCATGTAAGCTAATTGCACTGTGTTTTGCAACTAACCTCAGTTCAGATTAACTTATCCCCATCCAATTACAAAAGATAAAAAGAAAAAGTTAAAAATATATCCCCATCTCGTTTGTTTTAAACTAGAGAATCAGAAACTTAATAAAGCAATGCAAATTGCATAAGTCCTCATAGTGAATTACCATTATTGGAATACCCGTGTTTTGGGACGAAGGTGCAGACTTTACGAGAGAAGTTTCAACGGGCGTGGCTGACATTGACACTGCGGCGAAATAACGCGATCTCCTCTTCTGCGAAACGGGGACACTTGTTCTTGCATTTACGCTATTGGCGACGAATGCGAGAGGATTTTGGTGTTTGTGGAACACGTTGGGTGTAGTTTTCAGGAAAGATGTAGCCATTGAAGACGGAGAGTGAGGACCTGAGCTCAATTTGGGGTTTTAGGGTTTTCACTTTTTCCTGCGCTTTCTAAGAACCGTTCCAGATTAGGTTTTACAGAATTTTTCTTATTTGTCTGCGATTGTTGGGGGAGGTGAATGATGAGTAAAATCAAAACATCAATGCTGAAAGAAAAAAAAAAAAAAAAAAAACTATTTTTACCTTAACAATGGAGTTGAGGAAATGCTGAGAAAGAGAATGTGAGAGGCGCGGCGTGCTGGAAGAGAGAAGTGTGAAATAGGATTTTTACCCTAGTCAGTCAAAATTCATAAAGCTCAATTATTATGCTTTCGTACGGTGCTCCTTCCACTTCCCGCATGCCACGTGTCCTTTCTATTTCATCACAACACACTCAGGTCACCAGCTACCGGCTCAACCAGTCTCGAATGGGGTATGTACCGTACAGTTAAGATGGCACTGCACTCCGACCAGCCTTCTCCTCAAATTAGTTATGATTTCAAGGTTTAAACTTTTAACTAATTGGACAAAAAAAACTATAATAAACGCGTAATTGAATTAACTGGGTTAGAAGTTTAATTAATTAGTTCGTGTTCATGATGATAATATTAAATAAATTATATTGAAAAAATATTGAAAAGGTGTGAATTTAAAGTTTATAATAAGGATAACAACGTTAATTTGATCCATCAAATCAGTTCGTAGGTCCATAAAAGAATACAGGACAGAACAAGGGGACTTCTCCCTCCACCCCAAAATATATACTCCAAAAAATTATTGTTTTGATCTTAATAAATATTTTACATGTCTTGGTGGTTGAAGAATTAAAATAAAATTTATTGTGGCTGGTCTTGCTTTTATTACTGTATTGTTGCACCCTCAATATTTCTATTTCGTTCTTTCTTCTGCTTTCGTTCTCTTTTTCTTCTCTCCGTTTCTTGTTGTGTTGTCTCGAGTGGTCCATTTGCTTTCTATCTCTTTCATTTGAACGTGTTCTCTCTAGTGGTGGTCCCTCCTTTCCCTCTCTAAAGGTTGTAACAGTGGTCTGCATCAAGCTGCTTCAGACTCATTCCATACGTGGTTGAAGCTTTTGAAAGCTTTTCTCTAGAAAGTTGTTCTCTTGCAGGTTAGTATTCTTTTCACTTTCCACTTTAATCATGTTGTTATTACTGGATTGTTGGAATGTTGTCTGTTGCGAGTGATATAGTTGATATTTTATTTTGTGATCATTACGGATGTTGACATCCGTTTCACAAACGGATATCGACATCCATTTCATATTTTTTTGGTTTTTTTGTATTACGGATGTCGAGATCCGTTTCATTAATTTGTGAAACGGATGTCGACATCCATTTCGTTATTTTTTTTGCTTTTTTTTACGAAACGGATGTCGACATCCGTTTCATTAAAAAAAATTAATGAAACGGATATCGACATCCGTTTCGTTATTTTTTTTTTGTTTTTTTTACGAAACGGATGTCGACATCCGTTTCAGGAATTTTTGAAACGGATGTCGACATTCGTTTCATTAAAAAACAAAAAAAAAATTAATGAAACGGATGTTGACATCCGTTTCACATTTTTCTAAAATGTATCTCAACATCCGTTTAGTATTTTTTTTTCTTTTTGCTTGTTACGGATGTCACACAACACTGGCGAGGCAAAGAAGTATAGAGGCAAAAGCAAGATACAACAAATGAAAATGTTGATGGTGGCTTTACTAGCAATGGTGTGCAAAAAATAGTGTATGCAGAAAATAGTGTGGTTTTAGTGTGTGTGTGTGTGTGTGTGTGTGAGGTGCAGTGAGTTTGTGAGGTAGTGTGTGTTGTGTGCGTGAGTGAGGTGCAGTAGTGTGCGTGAGTTTGTGAGGTAGGTAGTATGTGTTGTGTGCGTGAATGAGATGCAGTGGTGTGCGTGAGTTATTTTGCTTATGTGCTTGGATATTTTGCTTCTGTGCTTGCCCTTAATCGGGTTCTATCATTTGGATCATACCCATATGCATGATTGCATTTATCATGCAAGTGATACACTACCACTTCAGCATATAGATTACATGATATGAGTTTATATCTTTCACGTATTAAAATATTTTCTTTTTATTATAGCTCATTATGGAATATCATCATTTTAGTTATTTGAGTTTCTTGGATTCTCAAGTGGATTCTCAAGTAAATTGTAGTCTCATGTCAGACTTTTCTGATTTCGTTCATGATATCTGCGAACAAGATTATACATCTCACTTTACAACTAATGATATCTTCCCAACACGTGAAGATTTAATTAAGTGGGTTAGAGGAGTTACTTTTAATCTTGGATTTGTTGTTATTATTCTAAGATTAGATAAATATAATGGACAACTAGGAAGAAAGACCCATGTATTATTAGGTTATGAAAAAGGTGGAAAATATAGAAAATACAAATGTGATGCAGAACCGAGTTTATCTGGGACAAGAAAATGTGACTATCCCTTTAGATTGAGAGGCAAACCCATATCTCAAGGGGAGGGATGGGTGTTGAACGTAAAATGTGGTTACCATAATCATGATGTCTCATCTACTCTAGTTGGTCACCCTTATGTGGGTAGGTTGAAGTCCATTGAACACTCGTTGCTTGTTGATATGACTAAAAGTCAAGTAAAACCTACAAATATACTTCTCACTCTCAAAGAAAAAGATGAGTGTAATGTGACAACTTTGAAGCAAGTATATAATGCAAGATATAGGTACAAACGTTCAGTAAGAGGTTCAAGGACCGAGTTACAACAGTTAAAGTTGATGTTGGAACGTGATCACTATATTCATTTTAGTAGATGTGTTGATGAATCTGATGTGGTTAGCGATCTGTTCTAAACATATCCTGATGCTGAAAAGTTGTTAAATTCATTCAATATTGTGTTCTTAATGGATAGTACTTACAAAACCAACAAATATCGGTTGTCGTTGCTTGAGATTGTTGGTGTGACCTCAATAGGACTAACTTTCTTAGCCGCGTTTGCATTTTTATCTAGTGAAAAACAAAATAATTTCACTTGGGCTCTTGAAAGGCTAAGAGGTTTGTTTATGACGTCTGAGGGTGGTCCACAAGTCATTGTAACTGACAGGGATCTGGCTCTAATGAATGTTGTTGGCATTATGTTCCTTGAGTGTTATCATCTTCTATGTCGTTTCCATATTCAAAAAATTGTGCAGGCAAAGTGCAAAATGTTAGTGAATTATGTTGGTGCATGGGATGTTGTACTGCAAGCATGGGAGAATGTTATGGATTGTGAAGATGAGTTAAAGTTTAACGATTGTGTTAATCGTCTTGAGCTTGTTTGTCAGTCATGGCATGTATTCTTTGAATATGTTAATGACTCGTAGATCATTCCTTACAAGAAATACTTTGTCAAGGTGTGGACAAACAAAGTTATGCATTCCTTACAAGTATGTTTGCATCTTCTTATTAATTCATTTTTTTATTAATGGTTTATATGATTTCATGTATAAATTGTACTAAGGTTGAGTTTGCTCATTGGAGCCTCAAGAAAGCTCTTGGAAGTAGTATGGGAGACCTTTGTTCGTGTTGAGATGAAATTCACAATGTTATTATCTTGCAACATAACGAAATAAAGGTGTCTTTTGAAAGAAGTCTTAATCTGATGAGTGACTCTTACAAGGCATTGAGTTATAGAAGATTAGTGATATATGTTTCTAGATTTGCCTTAGAACTCCTTAGTCTAGAGTTAGAAATAGTTAAGAAAATTGGATTCAATACTAGTCGTTGTGGCTGCATTCTCCGACAAACTTATGGTCTTCCATGTGCATGTGAATTAGCACGATATGATCCTAGGATGATTCCTCTCCAAGAAATTCATGTCATGTGAACTTGGTTGAGCTTCTCATGTCCTCTTCATAATCCAAATGGCAATTATCTATTCAGAGGGAGGTTGATCTGTTGCTTAATCTTTTCAAAGAAGTTGACATTGCAGGAAAAGTCACCATCAAACATAAATTACTTAACATAGTTTGCCCTTCGATGACATCGATGTTGCCGCCAACGAGTAAAATTAAGACGAAGGGTGGACCTAAAAGTCATCAATCAAAGAAGTCAACCAAACGTGATCCCTCATATTTTGAGCATGTTGACGCCTTCATTGAGTCATCAAGACAAGACACATGTGTTGCAAACACAGAAAACAAGTTGAAGACCAAAGGTTTAATTCAAGAAAAGATAATACCCATGCTAGAACAGTTCAATCCTGTTTTTCAGCCTTATATAGTGGATGTTGTGGATGTAGTGGCAGATGGTCATTGTGGGTATAGATGCATTGCTGGGTATGGCTGAGGAGTCATGGCCTCTAATCAGACATGATTTATACAAAGAACTTAGTTAATGACGAGATGAATATGCAACATTAGTTGGAGGCTATGATCGTCTGGAAGAACTAAGAAAGTCTTTGCTAGTTCATTCACCATCAGGGGCATGACTTCTATACACTAATGTTGAAACTTATTTATTAAAAGTTTTTTATGATTTTGTTTGATTATAATCTAATTAATTATATACAGGCTAATCCAGACAAGTGGATAGCTATACTGGACATGGGTATGCGATTGCTAATCGATATAATGTAATTCTCGTGTGCTTGTCATCAGTTCAGAATTTGACGATATTCCACTTCGTACATCCCCACCTATTTCACAAAGTCAACATCAACTATTTTATATCAGACATGTTTACGGTTCTTATTTTGTTCAGGTATTTTTTTTTTCAAAGAACTTTATTGACTGATTACATATTTACAGGTTCATCTATAAGAGGTTGTCCATTACCAGTGGTGGATATCATATCATCTAGCAATTGTTACCCAAAGGCAAAGGGGTGAGCATCATTTTATAGAGATAAGATACAGGCATTCGTAGATTTACACGTAGTGGATCGTAATTATGTAGATCTTATGGAACACTAATATTTGTTAATTGTATTAAATATTTGACTGTTGTAGTTTATTTTAGGAAATTTCATATTGTAATTTACTTTTAAAAAATACGTTTGTAATTATTTTACTAATATATAAAATACCAACTCCTCTGGTTAAGGGACATATACATTTTGGCCTTATTGCTAACAAAATAGATGTTGAATTTGTAATCATATATATATATATGAAATAACTTAATATAAAATCCAATAAAAATGTAAATTCTAACATCAAATACAAATATAAAGTAAATCGACTATCCAGATGTAGATGGTTGTCGACCTCAAACTCTACGTCCTTCTCTAGTTTCTTCCTCTTCTGTTGCATCACGAGCTATCTGTAATAACTCATGCGTGCGATCCCAAGCAACTATGCCCTTACTAACGTCTCTGCAATCTATCATTCGCTGAAGACCGTTGACAATGCGTTTCATGGCACCCTACGATCATACCAAGTTAATGTCAAATATTTAAGTTACTAATAATATGAACAAATAAATTTGTAACATATCAATAAACCACCAAAAGATGATGACTTTGACATCCTCTAAACTGGTATGAGAATTCCGATGAAGTCGGAGCATAACCACAAGGCTAGGTCGCTCGACCTCAACTCCGCGTAAAATGTAAGGATGGGAGACTCTCCTAAACCACTTCAAATATCCATCCGAATGTGAAAAAGGAGCTAGCGCGGGGACCACCTAAACTACGACAAACGGATCGTAGTCTTTCCACCGATCATCAATAGTCGCAAAGTCCAACATGGGAAGCGAACTTGGCGGTCGTGGAATAGGCTGCATGAAGCCAAATTGTCGCAGCACACGCTTCGGCAGATGACAATGTACGAGGATACCAAGCCTGAGAAAGCCAGAAAACATGGCAGATACAACAAGTGGTCGACCAGCACTATGTGCTCCATATGGGCTCCAAATCACCCCATCATATGTCAAGGCATCCAACTGGACTCTAATATCAGCTATAGTGGAAGTAACGCATCCAATGACATAACGTCTGGCATGGGGCTCAGTCTCCACATATGTATCCCGTAATTGCTTCCTTCCCAATGTAAGGAAGTGATCGTATATCCAAGCCTGTATCAAATAAAATTTCATTAAAATATTCTGATATAAAAGAAAAAACAAGTAAAATATTTAACAAAATGTAATATAAAAGGGTACCTGTAGAAGAGGTAGATATCCAGCTAATTGCTTTGTATTTGCAAAGCTGGTATCTCCTAGCTGCTCATATAAGTAGACAAGAGCATCATCTCCCCAAGCATATCTACGACATGTAGGGAGATCTGTAAATAGCTCGAGGTAATGGGTACGAACATAGGTGGTGCTTTTATTAGCAAATATCGTGCACCCTACAAGGTGCAAAAGATATGCACGTGCAACAAACTCTTAAAGCTCGTTATCTCAACAACTATCATATAACTTTCTCAACCAGCTAAGTCTGACATGTCCACCCTGACTTTGATTCAACTCATCGCAAGCCATGGCTCGATCAACACCAAGAAGTGTCATCGAAATCTCAACTGAATCTTCATATTCAAGATTTTCAATGGAGCAAAACTCTCCAATGAAGGGAAGATGAAGGAGCGACCAGATGTCATCTAAAGAGATGGTCATCTCACCAATTAGTAGATGAAAAGTATTAGTTCCGGGATACCATCTCTCCACGAAACCCAATATTAACCCAATATCGGGATATTCATATAAAATATCGCACAGAGGCAATAATTCAAAAGCTACCACAAAGGGGAGAACAGAAGGGTGAGGAAGTCCTACTTTTTTCACTTTTGTAATATGGGAGACTACTTTCACAACTTGATCCTAAGAAAAAAGAAACATAAAACAATAAAAATACATAACAACAATAAAGTAAAACATTTATAAAAACTTCTTACTAACCTGACCATCCCTTATGATTCGTGCAACATGATCCTAGTACCGAGTCAATAAAGATGTATTAGAGGGACCACCTGGAAATCTTGCACCATCGTTATCAATCCCATGCTCCTCGTCTTGAGGAACATCGAAAACCTCATGCTCAACAACATCATCCTGAACAACATCAACCTCGTGTTGACCCTTTCTACAAGCTGAAGTGATCAGTCTCCTCCATGTAGCACCCTGTGCAGAACTCTCGGGTGCATCGTGTGAACCACGTCTAGATAAATTATCTCGTGTCCTAACCATATATATAATTAAAAGTATCAAATTTTCAATAACCAAATATAACAACACATAAGCAAACAAAAATCACCAACAAACAACAATATCATTCAAATTCAAATTAACAATAACATATACTAATGAATCATGCACAATTGATACGCAATTTAAACACCAAGAAAAAAAGATGCAAATGCCTTCTGCTTCTGGCTCTGCATTTCATCTTCATTTTTCTCTGCTAAGACCATGAAACAAGATGCATGTGAGCTTCCATTTCCATGCACATGACTACCACCAAGGTGCCAATGGTCAACCTTTTGAGAATTGGGAGGTGTGACCAAAAAGAGGCCATTATTGGTTGTAGAGCCAACTTTGAAAGCCACAAAATATTAAATAAATTACAAAAAAAATTAAATATTCAAAAAAAACAATGAAACAAATGTTGACATCCATTTCATGTTTTAAAAAAGCGAATGTCGACATCCATAACGTTGAAAAAAAAAACATGAAACAAATGTCGACAGTCGTTTCCGATTTTTATGAAACGGATGTTGACATCCAGAACATTGAAAAAACAAAAACAAAATGAAACGGATGTCGACATCTATTTCAGACTTTTATGAAACAGATCTCGACATCCGAAACGTTGAAAAAAAAATGAAATGGATGGCGACATCCATTTCAGACTTTTATGAAACGGATGTCGACATTTGGAATGCTGAAAAAAACAAAAAAAAAACATGAAACGAATGTCGACATCCGTTTCAGAATTTTATGAAACGAATCTCGAAATCCATTTTGGTTCATTTCAGAGAAAAAATTTTCGTTGTGCGAAAATCCATTTCCACAGTTGATATTAAACATGGATCTTTGATTATATTGTGTAAAGAAACAACCTATTCATGCATCTATTGCACACACCATTTGAACATTCCGTAAAATCAAATTAAAAAATACATGGTATAAAATAACTTAACTGGATTAATTCCTTGGCAATTAAGTGTTGGCAGTGTTGGCAATGGAGTGTGCAACAATGTGGAGCCAACTGCAAACTCAAACGGAGAGGAGGGGTGCGCCAATAGGAAAAGGGAGAAAAAGAGAGGCAATGGTAGAAGGAAACCGAAAGTGTGAGTGTGGAGGCCTGGAGGAGGAAGCAACAACAAATAAAGGCTGATATGTCAAACTGAAAAAGTAGAGGTGCAGGGAATTTGATTCCTTTTTGGGGTGTGTTTTGGGGGTGCAGGGTGGCGTGGTGTTAAATGAAAAGAGAGAGAGAAAAAGAGAGAGAGAGAGAGAGAGAGTTACCTTTACTTTTTACTATAGGCAAAGATGGAAATATAGAAGTTTTTGGGGGTACAGAAGAAAAAGTTGGAGGTGTAGGGAGAAGGCCCCTAGATCAAGATATTGAATCTGTCAATATACAAAAATTCAATATGCATAATATACTGCTCGCACAGACCAAACATGGGAGGGATGAGCTGATCCGCAAATTCACGTAACCTACACTCAATAATGTTTTTTGCACACTACTATTTTATAAAGGGAAATTTTGTTTGAAAAATTTTGCTATGACCGAAAATTTTCGATTCTAGAAAGAGACCTGAGGATTTTGCTATGGAGAAAATTGGTTGTAGGGAAAGAATATGGACAAAAATGGGTTTAGAAAGAAAAGAATCGAGAATCACTTTGTCCTTTGGCCCGACCCCGAGTACACCCACACTTATTAATAGAGAAATAAAATAAACACAAAAAAACACATAGACAACACATTCATAATAAAACAAGAAAACACATAGACAATACACCCATGTCCTTTGGCCCGACCCCGAGTACACCCACACTCTCCAAAGCAATAATTTAACTCAAACCTCACAACGCTCTTATTACAAGAGTATTAACAAATAATAAGAGTCGTCAAATATAAGCTTGAAGTGTCTTTGACTCGGGGCAAGAAACATCATGGACTTAGAACCCATTATATAGTCACTAACACCCACTTCTTTGGTTGTCCTAGGCGATGTGAGACTTTTCAAGACATGTTATTTTTATCAGTCCAATAAAAAAAAAAAGGGAAATACCAATTTAGTTAAGAAACTATTCAAATTTGGCTTAACAATGGATTCTGCTTTGATATGATGATTAAACATAAATGAAACGTGATGGATGGAATTTGTTAAGCGTTTAATTTTGATACATTCCCGGCAGGGGCAAATGTTAGAAGGGGCAGGCGGGGGCCACAACCCCCCTCCCCAAAATTTTTGAATTTTTTTTTACATTATTTATATTTTAAATATTTTAAATTATTTAAAATTTTAAAATTGTATATATCTTTTTAAATTAAATAATATATTAAAATTAATGAAAATTTAATTATGTATTTTTTATTTATTTTATAAAGTATATTAATAAATAATAAAACATAAAATCAAATATATAAAGAAACAAAATTATTAACATATTTTTTATTTTCTCTTTCATTGTCTTTTGAGTTTTTCATATGTTTTATTCATCTCTCATGTTTATTTATTTTTTGAATTTCTCTTCCATTCTTAAATAAATACAAAAAAAGGTAACTTTCTCTTGTCTCACTTGATAGTGAAATATTTGTTTAACATTTACCACTATTTTTTATCTCATGATATTTTTGTATATTCATTTTTATTAATATAGAAAAAGAAGAAATGTACTTTGTGATTTTTCATAGTCGATTTTTAATTGTAACTTGATTATCATAATTATGTCTCTCAACTTTTGATTAGGTTACGATAAATTATTTTTTAATCTTAAACTTCTTTTTTAACTATGTATATTGATGAAAAACAAAAGAATAAATCTATTTTTTAAAATTGATAGAGGAATTGTCGATGAAGATGAAAACATGATAATATGGTTGTTTATCGCATAACAATGAAATTAAAGTTTGTGAAGACTTTTTGAATCAAATAAATGTTAATAAAATGAAAAATAAATATGTTACAGATAATAGGTTATTTACATAAAAAAAAGTTAACCGAAACATTTAATTATGATTCAATTAACATGAGTTCAAAAATATGAAAAAACGATAAACATTCTTTTATATATATATATATATATATATATATATATATATATATATATGTGTGTGTGTGTGTGTGTGTGTGTGTGTGTGTGTGTGTGTGTGTGTGTGTGTGTGTGTAATTTCATTGATAGTTATAGATATACTAGATTATGTATTCATTTTTATTGAATTAGTTACAGTAATATTAAATATATAAATTTTGGGTATATTATTTTGGCTCCCCCAAAAATTTTGGTGAAGATCCGCCATTGATTCCCGATGCAAAGATTTTTTAGTAAGGGTAAAATGTGCTTTAAAACCATCAACGTGGAAACTTGAAGTGTTCAAAGGCCAATGGAATAAAGTTATTAGTAAGGATAAAATCTAGGTTGATCCATTTATCAGTTATGGAAGTTAAAATTATTTAAATGCAATAAATTAATTTTTAAAGGTACCATGCTAAAAAATTTGCAGGTCAGATTGCGGACATGAGGATTAACAGAAATATGAGGCGGACTACATATTTCAACCCTTGTTTTTTTTTTTGAATGGACCAAATTGATCTGTTATGTGCAGTGCTAATGTAGATCGAGTCTAATGGTATGTTCGTTTAAGATGATTTTCGGTGTAGAGGGATTAGAGAACATGGATATGCAAAGATTGTTTGTGTTTGTTTGTGCCGATTTAAGAGTGTTTGAGAGCGTGGATTATCGGGATCGTGAACTTATCCAATCTCGCTTGAAGCAAGAAGATTTGAGGATATTAAATGTGCTTTTACAATAATGTTCTCGAATCTGCTCGCATTACGAAAGGGTGATGTACCTCCATGATAGCCATGGCAGCGTCATAGTGGTTGTGGAAAGCTATGGAGCTACCAAACACGCAAAGTTTGGAGGAGGAAATAGGCTTGTGTGGACATTGGAATGAAGTTGGATTCGATTCCAAAGATGTTGGATCCAATCCAATACAACTAGATCGATCCCAATGATGTTGGATCTAATTCCGTTATGCTTGGATCTGATTCCAAGTTATATATATATATATATATATATATATATATATATATATATATATATATATATATATATAATAAATAATAGGGTTAATTATGTTTTTCGTTCCTCAACTATTGCTAATTTTTTGTTTAAGTCCCCCACCTAACGTTTGCACTATTTTAGTCCCTGACGTTTTGAATTGGATGAAATTAGTCCTCAATTTTAAACTCCGTTAATTTCAATTGACACCTGTCAAACGGAAGGGCACATCAGGATCCTATTTGTAGTTGAGTTAAAAAAAATTTGTACGTGGTTATTTTTTTTAACGTGTGAGGGTTTGTTCCGTCGCGCCCTACTCCACCACTGGCATTGTCACGGTGCGATCTTGAGAGGTTCCTTCTTCCTCAAAGTCTATGGCCACCACAAACAACCGCCACAACACCCACCACAGGCGCGCCTCACCAACGTTGGTAGCGAGCCTGCTCCTTCGATTTCTCTCTTTCACGCAAGGGTTTGCCTCCTCCGTGCTTAGTTCCGTGTGCTCTTTTCCCAGCCACCACGGCCTCCACGTTAGTCAGCCTCGTCTGCCACCAACGCCCTCGTTGGAGATTTCACAACCGAAGAACACCCTTCTCTCTTTACTGATTCTCTCCTTTTGTGGTTATTGATTGTTGATAGTGAAGAGTGATGATGGGTTCATTGGTTATGGGCTCTATTTTTCTGCTGATGTGTTGTGTTGGTGTTGGAATTTTAAATGGATGATGCATGTTGGGTTCTATTGTATGATTGGGAGAATGGAAATTGAAAAATGGAGAAGAATGAGAAATGACGTATCAGAGGTTCTAAGGTGGCGTGAGTACTGTGTTTTTTTGTTTTGGTAAGGAAGATGATTTTGATGATTGGCAGGAGATGAAATTGGCAATGGGTCTTGAGTTGGTGACCAAATCTCTCCTTGTGTGGTTACTGATTCTCTCCTTGTGTGGTTATTCCTCGCGTAAGAAATAGGAGAGTAGAATAATGCTTACCATGGTTGATTGTAGAAGTCAAAATGTCGTTCATTCTCAACACCATGGCTCACATCTCCAGCAACAAGCTTCAGATCCTTGCTTTGAGAAGCTATGAAAGCATTAATAAACTCCGTTGGGGACTGACTAAAGCCGAGAAAAAATGCTCGTCTCCTATGGTGTTCATGGATCTCCTTTATGGAATTAGAGATGAGTTTATCAAAAGCATCAATCTCTTTGTGCTTCTCAGTGGTGGAGCAGGGCGTAGCAGAACAAACCCTCACACGTTACAAAAAAATAACCACGTGCAAAATTTGTTTTAACTCAACTGAAAACGGAATCCTGACGTGTCCTTCCGTTTGACAAGTGTCAATTGAAATTAACGGAGTTTAAAATTGAGGACTAATTCCATCCAATTCAAAACGTCAGGGACTAAAATAGTGCAAACGTTAGATGGGGGACTAAAACAAAAAATAGCAATAGTTGAGGGATGAAAAACATAATTAACCCTAAATAATAATAATAATATTATTAATAACAATATTAAATAATAATGATAAAAATAATATTAATAATTATTGTTATATTAATAATAATAATATATTAATTTTAACTTTAAGGGCAAAATTGTAATCTTACATTTTAATATATTAAAACTTTATTTTTTATCTATTACATCATTCAAATCACTCACAAAATTTTACAAACTTTACTTCTAAATTTACTCACTTTCACCCTCAAATTCCTTAAAAAAAACAACACACACTTCACTCTTTAATCTATTCAAATTCATTCTCTCATTCTCCCTCAAATCCATCTTTTTAAGTGAACATAACCTAAATGAGTTGGACCGACTCACATTGTCATCTTTAATATACAAACATATTATATATAGACACACAATATATATATATATATATATATATATATATATATATATATATATATATATATATATATATATATATAATTCTAATTTTAATATAATTCACCGTAAAATGGGTTACTTTGAATAAAACTCTTTTTTCTTAAGTGTATTTATAAAATATTCAGTGTATATATGTACGTATATTATAAATTAGAAATAATTCTAATATGACTTTTAAACATAGATATTGGCAAAATCAATAGTTTGTCTATCAAAAATAACATGATTGATTTATATTTTAAAAATCAAATAAAACAACAAGGTTTGTATATTATTAATTTCAAATTAAATTTTAATAATTAAGTGACATCAATTAAAAATCAACGCAATAATATATTAAAAACATATTTTCTTCGCAACCAATGTCGCAAAATTTGATCAGCAAATTTAAGAAGGCTTTTACTACATGCAACACCACAATTTCTTTGTGAACCCTCTTGAATTTTCAGAATGGCCATTTTATCATCACTAAAATAATTTTGGATTATATGTTCTAGAAAGTTTTTGGAATTTCGAGAAAAATATTTTCAAAACAAGAATTGGAGAGTATAAATTGTAGTTTAAAATAAGTTTTTTTCTAATGTGAGATTTCAAAAATGAACTTATAAAATATAATTTTTTCTAAATGATATTTCTGAAATATTCTTATATGAAATGTGTTTGGAAATGAGCTTTTCAGAATATATAAAATATGTTTTAGAAAAAGAAATTGCTATATTTTCTTAATCTATAACTCTGTAATCATATATAAAGAAAATACTATGTACTCTTTTATTCTTTTTTAACTTTATCATCTTAACTAATATCTTTTAAATTTAAATAATTATTTACAAGAAAAACTATTTTTCATTCTTATCGATTTTAGCAATTGCTTTCTTTATTCAATTAATATTTTTTTATTTTAATAACTAAAATTTATTTTCTCTAGAACTATATAGATCTTTTGATTTTATCTATAATTTTTTCGTTAAGATGAATAATCAAATCAAGATCCAAAACAACTAAGTGTAATTAACACATGTGTAATATTAATGTGTTGAGTCAGAGTCATACAACTAAACATATATATATATATATATAAATAACCATTTTATACATATTAATGTTCTTTTTTGGGAGATTCATGAATGCACAAATATAGTGATGTTTATCATATTGTAACCTTATTGATAATTAAAATATGCATCAACTAGAATTAGCTGGTTATAGTTAGGTATATAAATAAATCTAGAGACAAAGACGCATACAACATTAGTATCCTTAAGACTAGAGATGACAAATAAATCTGCTCCCGTGGATATTGCCCGAACTCATCCCCGTTTTGACGGGGAATCCCTGACTGGGTATGGGTATGCGTATAGGGAATCCCCGACTTTTTTAATTGAGTATGGGGATGTACATATCCCCGACTTTTTTATCATACCCTTAATTATACATTTATTTTCATTTGTGTGATTTCTTTCAATAGTCTCTCAAATTGTTTGTATTCATTTAATTATCATTTTTTAATATTTTTATTTGTTGTTTATTTTCATTGTGTAGAATATTATTTCAATATATTTTATCTAATTATTTTTTATTTTCTAACTCATTATCAATCATGCTGTAATTTTTTCACTATAATTGTATAAATAACTTTTATTTACTACAATATAAAAATTTAATGTAATTGTCATGAATATCTTTTTATCACCATCCAACATAATTGAAGTTCAAAAGATACCAGATCTATATTAAATTTTTATTATTATGATTATTATTTGTTCTTTGTATCATTTTTATCAAGTAATGTATTATAATTTTTATTAGTGTATAAAAAAGAGATTCATTAGAATTGAAAAGATTGAAGTAAACAAACATTTAAAATATATTTTAATTTGAATATTTGTTTTCCTTTTATATTTTTTAAAGAATATTTTTAAATTTTATCAACAAGGTTTCATTAATGTTTGCAAATTTAATAAATGTGTTGGTTCTCATGATTTTTTTTTGGTATTATAATCTAAAATGTAAACAATTATAATTTATTTCAAACTTTTATTATGATTATTATTTGTTCTTTGTATCATTTTGATCAAATGATGTATTATAACTTTTATTAGTGTATAAAAAAAAGATTCATTAAAATTTAAAAGATTGAAGTAAACAAACATTTAAAATATATTTTAATTTGAATATTTGTTTTCCTTTTATATTTTTAAAATTTTATCAACTAGGTTTCATTAATGTTTGTAAATTTAATAAATATTTTGGTTCTCATGAAATTTTATTTGGTATTATAATCTAAAATGTAAACAGTTATAATTTATTTTAAACTTTTATTATGATTATTATTTGTTCTTTTTATCATTTTAATCAAATGATGTATTATAACTTTATTAGCGTATAAAAAAGAGATTCATTAGAATTTAAAAGATTGAAGTAAACAAACATTTAAAATTTATTTTAATTTGAATATTTGTTTTCCTTTTATATTTTTTAAAAATTATTTTTAAATTTTATCAACTATGTTTCATTAATATTTGCAAATTTAATAATTGTTTTGATTCTCATGAAATTTTATTTGATATTATAATCTAAAATGTAAACAATTGTAATTTATTTTAAAGTATTTGATATAGAAGAAACAACCATCATTCTAATATTGAATATTTGATAATATTATGCTTTCTTTAGCATAATTTTTTATTATTTTATAAAAATTAATTAAAATTAATATGGAAGTAGTAAGAAAATAGGTATGGGTATGAGTACGAGATTATACCCGTTACTCGGTGGGGATGGGGATGAGACAAAAGTTTAATACCCGTTGAGTTTGGCTATGAGGATGGGGATGAATTTTTTTTATAGGGATGGGTATAGGATAGCGAAACTCGTGTCTGCCCCGCCCCGTTGCCATCTCTACTTAAGACATTCGCATTGAAAAAAACATAAAATGAAGGTTTTCCTAAATTTTAGAAAATATCCCTAAATTAATTATAATTAGGGTTCATTTTAATTTGAAAACAAACATCATGAAGGGGAAACATCCTAATTTTCGTATGTAACTTAATTTATTATAGAAAACTACTTTAGAATCTTTAAAATTTAAGATTCCTACACAATAAAACATAATAGAATAGTAATTTAATCCGTGAAAGATCATATGTTGTCCAACCAAAGTTTCTCCATTTATTTCTTTGTCCTTTCTTTTTTCTTCTCACACATTCTTAATCACTTAGTGTAAAAAAACCTTATGATAAGAAACATAATCATAATCACATTTATGAATCAATATCCATTAAGTTAATTTTTATTTTATATTTATTACAAATTCTTAAAATAATCAATGAGTTTTTATATTTTATTAAATCACAATTAGACTATGATAATATTTTAAATAAATCACATAATAAAATTAATTTGTCAATTAATTCTAACACTATGAAATCAATCTTTTATCCAAGTGTTATATTTATAAAGAAAAATGACACTTTCAAAATTTTATTTGACAAACAACCATTTTTTAATAAAAAATCCTAAAACTTATTACTTTATTTTTGTAATTCTATAAAAAATAAAAAATTACTATATTTAGTAATTTTGTAAACTTTATCATGTAAAAAAAATCAATTTCGATATATAAAAATATTTTCGTTTCCGATCCAAGAAATTAACTTTTTATGCAAACAATATACTCTATTCGCTGGTCAATCTTTTTTTCATAAACACAAAATTTTGAGGGACAATGATATTTTGACTACTAAATTTTAACAACTTTCTCTTACAATATGATGTGTCATCTTCTAAGTGGTTTTGGAATATTGAGAATGAGAAAATGAAGAAATGGAGAACCATTTGGAAGATGCCACATAAGGTTGTAAGAGAAAGTTGTTAAAATTTAGTAGTCAAAAAATCATTTTCCAATTTTGAGTAAAACTGTTTAATGGACAATGATGTTTTGACTACTAAATTTTGACAACTTTCTCTTACAACATAATGTGTCATCTTCTAAGTGGTTTTTGAATATTGAGAATGAGAAAAAGAAAAAATGGAAAACCACTTAAAAAAATGACACCTAAAATTGTAAGAGAAAGTTGTCAAAATTTAATAGTCAAAAAGTCATTTTTCCTGGTTAATAATACCCATGCTTTTATTTCACATATAAACTGTAGTCAACATAAAAAACAGTAATATTGATGCAATGTATTAAAATTCGTGTCCTAGGATTCCTCATCTATAAATACCATATGAGGAAGCTGACGGAGTTATATCAATCAAAAGTAAGAATTCTTTTTCTGGTCAGATATAGGTCACAATGTTCTCATCACTTCTTCTAATTCTTTGCCTAACTTTTCCTTTGTTTTTGCTGTTCTTCTTCAAATACTCAACAACTTTGAAAAGCCCACCATTTCCACCTGGTCCTAGAGGTCTTCCCATAGTAGGAAATCTTCACCAACTAGAAAGTTCTTCTCTTCATATGCAGCTACGACAATTTTCAAAGAAATACGGTCCTTTGTTTTCCCTTCAATTAGGTTTAATGTGAGAAAAGAAGTCCCACATCGATGGGAACTTACTTTGGGGCTTACTTTTAATGTTATAAAAGGAGCCCAGTGTTTCCTTAGGAAATCATCCCAAAGTCTCTCCCTTTTTATTCCTTTTGCTTTATTTGCTTGAGAGAAGAATTAAGAGAATATTAGTTTCTCCTCTAAAGAGAGAAGGTTAGTTTCTCCTTTAAGGTTCTCCTTGTATTAGTTTTTCCTATTTCCAAGAGAGGAATTGTCATTGTTTTCTTCTTGGGATTAGAGAGAATGATATGTAATTTTTCCTTTTCTTGAATAAATTATATTTGTTGCCTATTATCTATTTTTGTTCCTTTATTTTCATCTTTTATTTTAGTTGTGAGTATTTGTGCTAGTACTCTGATACCCAACAGTGGTATCAGAGCTGTTGGTTCGTGTGATTATCTTCCGCTACTATTGTCATTAGAATAGTGTTGTGATAGTGGATAAAATATGGTAGTGTGAAAGTGCATGTCTAGGAAAATTCTGGTTAGGAAAGACTTGGTACTTAAGCGTGTCCATTAGTGACCCACCTCTCTTTCTTGAGAATTACCTGGTGCACTAGTTCACAGTCTGCCTCCATTGTTCCAGTAGACAGTACTATTCATAGTGAGAAGTGCATAAGTCGGTTTTAAAGCCATGGCAACAAGATACGAGATAGAGAGGTTCAATGGAAAAAATTTCTCATTGTGGAAACTGAAGATGGAAACTAAAGATGATGGCAATTTTGAGAAAGGAAAACTGTCTAGAAGCAATTGAAGAAAAACCTGAGGGCATTACAGATAAAAAGTGGAAGGAAATAGATAACAATGTTATAGCAAATTTTCACTTAGCATTGGCAGATGCAGTTTTATCCAGCATTACGGAGAAGACTACAACGAAGGAGATTTGGGATACTCTCACAAGCCTGTACGAGGTTAAGTCACTTCACACAATAATATTCTTGAAGAGAAAACTCTATACTCTTCGAATGAGTGAGTCCACATCGGTGACAGACCACATCAACAATCTAACTACATTGTTTGCCCAACTTTCAGCGGCAGATTTCAACATAATTGAAAACGAACGTGCAGAGCTTCTACTACAGAGTTTACCTGATTCGTATGATCAGCTTGTCATCAACATTACAATTAACAACATTATTGACCTCCTAATCTTTGAGGATGTTGCCGGAGCTCTTCTTGAAGAAGAATCCAGGCGAAAGAACAAAGAGGATATGGTGGAAAGTGCAAGGCAAATAGAAGCTTTGGTGATGACAAGAGGTAGATCAACAGAACGTGGATCTAGTGGGAGTCAGTCTCATGATAGATGTCAAAGTAAGAAGCATCTCAAATGCTACCATTGTGGCAAAAGAGGGAATGTGAAGAAAGATTGTTGGCATTTGAAGAATGGAGGAAAGAACTCTGAGGCATCAACCTCACAAGGTTGTATGGCATATACCTCAGAGAACGAAGGCGTGCAAGGACGATGGCTCGACGAGCGACAGCCATAAACATAGCTCGGTGAAGACGACGCTATTGGGAGAGGAGAACGAAACCCTCGCGCGAATGAGAAGAACGATGACGAGGTGTTGCGACGATCCCGTCAAGGCTCCGGTGTTGGCTGACGGTGTCGCCGGCGACTGTTGGACTCACGACGGTGGCATGGAGGATGATACAAGATGGCTCGTGCAAGGAAGAAGATGGTGTTGTGAGGAAGAAAGAAAGAAAGCTTCGGGCCTGAACCCACCATTTCTTCGTGCACCCCTGGTTTTTCTAACATCCCGGTCGGATATTACTCATTTAAGTAATAAAAATTAAGAAATATGATGAAAACATCATTTATTATACTTCGCTTCCCAAAAACGCGGGAAATTTTAAAACATTTATTAATCGGATGTTATCCAAAAATCCATAATTTATGAAACTCCAATACAGTATCCAAATTCACAAATCAGTAAGGCACTATTTACAAATTTCATAAAAACAATAACAGTAAAACTCCAGTAAAAGCTTTTCCTAGTTAACCCTCTCTCCGATGCTATGCCTCATTAGCACCACCTGCAACATCATCTGCTCTCGTGTAACGCATTACACGATCATCGCCAAACACAAGCAGATAGGGTGAGCTCATAAATAATTAACATATAAGTTAATAAAAAAGTCAAGATACACCCATCTATTTTATTCTAGTTAATTCTTGGCCCAGACCTTAATCCCCAAGGCTTTTCAACCTTCACAACACATAAATAATTAGCCTCGGATTCAGGGTTTATGATGCTCACACGAACCTGCCCGCTCGTGGTCCTGCCTCTACGAACCTCCCCGCTCGTAGTCCTGCTCTACGGACCTACCCGCCCGTAGTCCAACACACGTGATCCACCAGCTACGTACCTCCCCGCACGCAGCATCTCTTAAGTGTGAGCACAGAACATACGAACCTACCTCGCTCGTATCCCCACACGAGAGTAACATGATATGAACCTCCCCGCTCATATCATCACGTGTTCACCACTATCCATGAACCTACCCGCTCATGGCACAGCATCCCCTAATCCAAGTTTCATAACACAACATGATAACGAAAACAAACAAAGCACACCACCCTACACAAGGTACATACTCAAGCTGGTCTTAGGGATTCCAATGCTTCCACGAACCTGCCCGCTCGTGGTCCAACTCTACGAACTTCCCCGCTCGTAGTCCAACACACGTGATCCACCAGCTACGTACCTCCCCGCACGCAGCATCTCTCAAGTGTGAGCACGGAACATACGAACCTACCTCGCTCGTATCCCCACACGAGAGTAATAGTATATGAACCTCCCCGCTCATATCATCACGTGTTCATCACCAGTCATGAACCTACCTGCTCATGACAACATCAAGCATATCCCAGACCAGGACCCACACAACAAACCATGCAAAACATATCACAATGCACCCTACCACTACACCATCGCCTAGCGTAGCCTAAGCGCCGCTAGGCGAAATGGCAGTACAGACCGCCTGGCGGTTCCACATCACCGTCAGGTGCCACAACTTATAAGACATTCCTGTTTCATACTATCGCCTGGCGGTTCAGTCTACACCGCTAGGCGCTACACCAGTAATGTGACACTACTGGTTTTAGGTACTCTAATTCATTTCCTAGAATTCAACCATTTAATTCTCAAACATCCAGAAATCAACATACACATTCATATATTCCAAATTACAACATCACAACACATATGCATCTTTCAAGTATAAGCACACATTCCTCTCTTTTATAATTCATATATACTTACCTCTTAAATCAATTCCAACACACACTTTATTTTCCCCTTCTCATTTTTCCCAACCCTTTGCATGCTTACAATTCCATTACATTTAAAGTATGATTATCATGTTCCCATACTTTTCCAAAACCCGTCATGATCATGCAACACTCGGTCATAGTGATATCATCAATTATGGCCTTATTCCCACACTTATAACGTCTTACGTTCGAGCTAACATATATAGGTTCATATATTCAACATGTCTTAACAAGCACTACCAAAAACATACTCATCAATCATGCATCAATATATTTATATATATATATATATACATTCACCAATCAAGGCCATACCAACACTTGATCACACTTAATCATCCATTAGTAATCATACTATTAGGGAATTCAACAACCAATCATGAGTGACGTATATCTCCCTCTTCAGGCATCCAATTTGAATCTCCACCGTTCAAATTGAAGAAAAACATGTTGTGAAACACCTTACAAAATTTCACCCGAATCGGATGGTTAACGAAGCGGTAAATGCAGTTTTACGAAAACTGCGCAGACTAGAAAAATCGGTGGCGCCTGGCGGCATGAACTAGCGCTGGGCGGTTCATGTTCCACGAAAAGTACGAAAAACAGCGTTTTTCATGAATCAGACACCACGCTTCACTGATATGGCGCCTGGCGGTAACCAACGTGCCGCCAGGCGGTTCCTGCTATTCCAGGAACCCCAACATTTTTCTTTACACCTGCGAATCTCAACCCTTTCAGAATAACTCTGAGTTCAACCAATTTATGACTCTATAGGATACGATTCCATCTTTTAGGATTACAATTCATTCTCTAACACTTCCCATACCCGAATTCATTCACCCTTTCCATTTAGATTAGTGTCGTTTTCGAAATCCCCAATTCATCAACCCTAAGATAACCTTCATGCAATCTTCTTCTCAATTAAACCCCAATTCCACGAATTTCCAATGAAATACTATGTTTAATCATTCATAAATATTAGAAAGCAATTTCTCCTTGATTACAAACCTCCTAGAACCTGTGAAACATCAAAATCGAGCCAAAAATGGCTCGCGTCGCCTAGCGGGTATTCGTCACCACTAGGCCCTTCATAAAACCCAGAAAACTGGGTACTCTAACATGCACCGCCTGACGATTAAGCCCGTGCCGCCAGGCGGTTCCGTCTCTAGAACCCCCAATTACCCAGAAATAAGATGAGTCGCCTGGCGGTGATTCATCACCCGCCAGGCGATTTCTGGAAAATTGCAGAAAATACGAAAATACATGAAATAGCAGAGTACATGCATTCAAATTCTCATACATTTCATACAAATAAAAACAAGAAATAAAAGATTCGGTTCCAGCTCCCCTAACCTCTGATCCTCGCTCCAAACACGGATTGCACGTGACTTTTAATTCAAACTCACCCTTGCTCTTGCCTCACTCTTCCACAATGGTTTCCACAATGGCAAAAAGAAATTGTTTAGTTCTCAACAAGGTTTGAACCCACACCCATGCACATACCAAACCAAGGCCAAACCATTCAACCAATCTAGATTTCATGATAACTCCTACAATTCTAGGAACTTATCATCACCCCATGCATTCAATATTTAAACACACAAAAACGCATAATTTAAATAACACCCAAGTGGCACACATAGGACTCGAACCCAAGTCCTCACACACAATAAAGTACTCTCAACCACTTGAACTAGTACTTTTCCATGTCATAATTCCTCACATTAATTACTTTAAATGTTTCTATTACCCGCCATAATTAAATAATTATTTAAATAACTATTTAATTTTCTCGGGTCTTACAGTTTTCACCTTTCATACACTTCCTGTTTATTGGGCTCTGTCTTTTTGCTGCGTGCACTCCTGTTATTATAAGCCTCTTTTTGCTGCGTGCACTCCTGTTATTATAAGCCTGCATCCCATTATGATTTGTTTGTTATTGTGTTTACTCGTTGCACCCCATTTTTCACTACATACACCTCACAATATTCTCGCTACTCCATGTCTTTTACTATTCTGTACCCGTAGTGGTTTCATTTTCTGTTGGGCTATTTTTGATTTTGGACCTTTATTTTAGCTCTTGGATAAGTATTTTAAACTTTTGATCTCATTTGCTTTTTAACACCTCACTTTCATGTACATTAATGTTTTTAATAAAATAAGTTAAAACCATAAAAATTAAAAACATGTTCTTTTTAACTTTATTGTGTTTGTCTGGTCGTCCGCACCGTGTGACACTTCTTTTAAAAAAAAATAATATCAAAAATAATTTTCTTTCTTCTTTAGTGTCTGTCCGGTCGCCCGCACCGTGTGACACTCATTTTCAAAAATATTAAAAATAGTTTTCTTTCTCCTTTAATGTTTGTCTGGTCGCTCGCACCGTGTGACACTCATTTTTAAAAATACCAACAAATTATAAAATAAAAAATATATAAAAATATCAACATTTTCAAACAAACAAAATCTTTTTAAGAACTACTTGATCCTTGATTCTCCACTGTGAGATACATAGGAGCAAGGCTAGTCCTTGTCAGGTTCACCTCCAAAAATCAAATCATTTTCTCAATTGTTTTTTTCAAATATATTTTAAAGAACTACGTAACCCTGATTTCTCATTTTTAATAAGAATACGTAGGACCAAGGTCAATCCTTGTCGGACCCAAAACACTAAAAAATATTTTGTTTCTTTTTAGCATTTTTATCTCATTATTTTTGGGGAAAATTAATATTTTGAAAACCACATCAACTTTGCATTTTTAATTAAAGGTACCGCCCTCGGGCCGGCGTTGTAGGGTGCTAACACCTTCCCTACGCGTATCCAAAATCTTGTTTTTTGCAGACTTGTCTTATCTTTATGGTTTTTCATAGTTTTCCAGAATAACTATGGTGGCGACTTCAAATCTCTTTTCAAATTCGTTTTCTATTTTTGTTCGTCGTCCCGTCGCGATTCCGGTTGCGACAAGTCAGAGCAAAGTTTGCAAATCTAGGCAGAACGTAGTCTCTTACTCAGGCTCAAGAAGGTTATTTTACCTCTGCGCGGGCACTGTGTGGTAAGCCAACAAACATAGTCATAGATCGCAGATTGCTAATTTGACTACCAGGAAAAAGGAAAACACAAGAAGACTTGGTTTATTCTGATGTAAGGGAATCACCAGAGTTATCACTAGGATAATCAAAGTTTACTCCAGGAGATTGTGGGTGTACTACATCAAGAGGAAGTCAAATGTGTTGTTACCAGTTCAAGGAATCCAAAGCACGAGTAGAGCTTGAAACTGGGGAAAATTAAGTGTTTGGGCTATGCTAACAATGTGAAGGGGTACCACCTGTGGGTCACACTATCCACAAGGTTATTGTTAAGAAGAAATGAAATGATGCTCAAACCAGAAGGCGTTAAAGAACAAGAAAACTTGGTTTGCATGGTTGAACAAATCTCAGTACGGTTTAAAGAGAGCTCAGGTGTTCTTACCAGAGATTTGATTCCTTCATAAGCCTCGGTTACAACAGACTGGGTGTTTAGACCATTGATGTTGTATGTGGATGACATGTTGGAGGTAGGCCCCAATAAAGTTCAAATCCAAGAATTGAAGGCACAATTGGCTAGGGAGTATAAGAAGGACTTGGAACCAACAAACAAGGATTTCAGGGATGCAAATTTAACGAGACAAAAAAGATAAGAATGTTTGGCTTTCTCAGAAGAAATACTTACTGATAATCTTGCGGTGCTTCAACATGCAAGATTGCAAGCCAATTTCTACCCCAGTTTCTATCAATTGTTCCTCACATATGAGTCCTAGCAGTGAAGCGAAGAGGATGGAGAAGTCTCGAGTACCGAGTGCATTGGTGGTGGATAACCTTATGAATGCTATGATGTGTACAAGACCAGACATTGCACAAGCAGTGGGAGTGGTTAGTAAGTTCATGGCGGGTTTGGTGGAGAGCAGTGAAGTATTAACAAGAGGTCCTTAGGAGGAACCTCAGGTGTTGTATTGCGTTTTGGAGGATCAAAATTATGTGTCAATAAAGTCTACGTGGATTCGATCCTACTGAAGTCTATCAGAAAAACAAGCAACGCAACATGAAGGCAGAGAATAAAGCATGGTGTCAAGATTTGATTAATTTCATCAAAATCTTCAAGTGGGAGATTGTGAGAAAAGAAGTCCCACATTGATGGGAACTTACTTTGGGGCTTACTTTTAATGTTATAAAAGGAGCCCAGTGTTTCCTTAGGAAATCATCCCAAAGTCTCTCCCTTTTTATTCCTTTTGCTTTATTTGCTTGAGAGAAGAATTAAGAGAGAATATTAGTTTCTCCTCTAAGAGAGAAGGTTAGTTTCTCCTTTAAGGTTCTCCTTGTATTAGTTTTTCCTATTTCCAAGAGAGGGATTGTCATTGTTTTCTTCTTGGGATTAGAGAGAATGATATGTAATTTTTCCTTTTCTTGAATAAATTATATTTATTGCCTATTATCTATTTTTGTTCCTTTATTTTTATCTTTTATTTTAGTTGTGAGTATTTGTGCTAGTACTTTGATACCCAACATTTAAGACGAGTAATAGTTGTTTCCTCACCAAAACTAGCCAAAGTGGTAATGAAAGACCATGACCTTGAGTGTTGTGATCGACCCAAATTACTTGGCCAACAGAAACTGTCCTATGATGGCTTAGACATGGCATTTTCCCCATACAGTAGCTATTGGAGAGAAATCAGAAAAATCTGTGTTATTCATGTCTTTAGCTCCAAACGTGTCTCATGTTTTTCCTCAATAAGAAATTTTGAGGTGAAACAAATGATAAAAACAATATCTCGCCATGCCTCAACTTCAGAAGGTACAAATCTGAACCAATTGTTAACGTCTCTTAGTAGCACTATTATATGTAGAATTGCTTTGGGGAAAAGGTATGAAGAGGAAGGAACCGAAAGGAGCATGTTTCACAGGTTGTTCAGTGAGTGTGAAGCCATGATTGGTGGTATCCTCTTTTTTTCAGATTATATTCCTTTCATGGGTTGGGTTGATACACTGAGAGGACTGCGTGCACGTCTTCAACGGAATTTCAAGGAGATGGATAAGTTCTACCAACAAGTCATTGACGAACACAAGGCTAATTCTCGTAAAAATACTCCTCACGAAGATGACATCGTTGATGTCTTACTTCAACTCAAGAAACACTATTCGTTTTCCATCGATATTACTAATGATAACATCAAAGCTGTGCTCATGGTTTGAATTTCCATTCCTTTCAATTTCATTCCTTCCTTTTACTTTGTCTTCTTCAATTTGCACAGAAAAAAAAACTTACATATACTATTCTTATCTCATTTCTTCGTAGTATTAAGGAAAACATGTAAGAACACTATAAACTCGTTGATTTAAGATTTTTTAAGTTACTGTCACTGTTTTAGATGAGTTGTACTCATGTCTTATTATATTTCTCTAGTGAGGGTACTCATCACAGTTTGAAATGCTTCGACTAAAGGAAGAAGTATGAACATAAAAGAAGTTACACCTGAGGGAGAGCTTACTAAGAATCCAAATATATATTTCTTCTTTAGATACATTTGTCAATCCCCAAAGGAAATAAAGTCTTGTTTAACACTCACAAAATAAAATATTAATGTGAAAATTCATTTTCATCCAATTATTAAGTACTGATTTTTTTTTTCTTCTGCAGAACATTCTGATTGCAGCAACAGATACAACTGCAGTCACAGTAGTGTGGGCAATGACTTTACTGTTAAAGCATCCAAGAACCATGAAGAAGGTTCAAGAAGAAGTAAGAAGTTTAAGTGGTGAGAAAGCCGTTTTAGATGAAGATGATGTTCAGAAGTTTTCCTATTTAAAAGCAGTGATAAAAGAAACATTGAGACTGTACCCAGCAGCACCATTACTTATTCCTAGAGAAACAAGGAAAAAAGTCATGATAGATGGTTATGAAATTCCAGCTAAGACAATAATATATGTGAATGCTTGGGCTATTCATAGAGATCCTGAGTCTTGGGAAGATGCAGAAGAGTTTATACCAGAGAGGTTTTGGTAGCAACAAGACGCAATGTTCATCTTCAAATCACAAAATCTTAAAGAGGAAATCAATTCTATAAATGAAGAAATTCGTCTCGATCTTAAGACACTCAAATCGTTTAGTTTAAGATTACCTCCACTTTCAACTATAGCATTCTTTAGGCTAGAACATTCAAGTGTATTGCGATTAAGGCAACTTTATTAATTTACTAAATTAATTTATCTTGGAGGAGCTTAACTAATTATTGGAAAACCATCTTAAAAACAACCTCCTAATTAGGCCTGAACTATGTGAAAGAAAAAAAAAAGATGAAGTTTCCAAGTTCAAAGGAAAAACAATTTGTTTTGGCCCATAAGTAAGCAAAGGCAATCCAAATGCCAAAGTGCATCGTCTTTGTTCGGTGGGGACCCACAAGTAGCGGACCATGGGTAAGTGTCCAGTTGATTTTGTTAAATTTATTACTAAAAAAAAAATATACTCCCGCCAATCTTATGTTGTCTTTTCCAAAATTTTGCTTCCCTTAGTTTTTTATTTTTATTTTAAAAGATTGTTTGATTGAGACTCAAATATATTTTAATTGTTTTTACTGAGTTAGGGTCTTATATCTACCACCACCTTTGTTACATAAGTCTGATCAGAGATGTTAAAATGATTCAAAGTCATAAAGTGAACTTCATTTATTATGGATTTGAACCTAGGATGCACGAATATATGATATGTGTATATATATCCAATACATCAATATATTATGGAGTTTGATATATTTGATTTTTTTATTATTTGAATGGTTTAGATATTTAATTTATTTGTCTGTAAAATTATATAAATTGACACTTTAATTTTTAACTAATATTTTTATAGTAGTATTTGATGAATAGGTAAGTATTTTGATTGTACAGTAATGAATTCACATGTCTTAATTACAACCCAGAGTTGTAAATTATTCTTTTCAAAAGGGTTAGATTTATAGATGAGAAATCTCTCCACTTACGACTTATCTCTCTCACTTTTCTATAAATCTCCTCACATTTATTTTCTTCATCACCTTCATTTCCACCATCTCAGAGTCATATCTTTCCATTCAAAACTTCTTTTATGGTCTATTCTTTTATTTATGTTTTATTTTTGTTGAATATGAATACATTATAACATTTTTTTTTGAAATTATTGTAAGTTGTGTTGGCCACATCAACACAAACAAAATTAACAGTAAATATAGATTTCATTTAATGAGATGATTTTTCATCTTCAGATATGGACGTCTAGATTAAAATAATATATGACTTTTTATTTTTTCACCAAGACTAACATACTTGTGATGTAAAAAAATTCGCACTTGCATGTGTAGATACAATCCGCAACGGATAGAAAATGATATTATAAATGAATATCCACAGATGATATATATGAGTAATTTTTATACCCGAATATTAACAGGGCGGGTACGGATATCATAGTATCTGTATCTATGAATATCTGTACCCGTTATAATCTAATTTAAATTAAAAAAGATTAAAAAACCATTATTAAAACATTAACACATTGATTTTGAATGAGTTATTTTTTATGAATTGATTTTCAAAATTTTTTATTTCTTTGTAAATTGTCATTCAACACTATTTAAATGAGTTATTTGCACTTTATTTGAAATTTGTGAATGTTATGCATTATATTTTTATTTGAATTTATGATTAAAATATATTATTAAATATTAAAATTTTCTTTTGTAAATACCCGCGGGTACCTGTGAATATCTGTGGATATTAAAAAAATATGCAAATACCTTCATAACGGATACCCGCACGAATATGAATATGGGTACGAGACGAATATTTATCCAACAGATCGGATACAGGAGAGTTACTACCCGTATCATCTCTACTCATAATATATAAATTAGTATCAGACCGATAAAAGCTAAATTAAATAAATATTATAAATATATTATATTAGTGTTTGTATAATCGATATTAACTTTTAAATAAATAATAAAATAAATAAAATTATTAACAGTTTAGTTGATACTAAAATAAATATAAATACTAAACATAAATAAAATTAATGTAATTAATTAAGTTGATAGCAACCTTATTTTTTTAAAATTTATTTAAGTTAATCCTAAATCTAAATGAACTCACTACTAAATAATACATATTTTCTCTGTCAATTTTATTTTGAACTTTTTTCTTTATGTAAAATAATACTTACAAATTTCGTTACCAAAATAGTTTGCAAGAAATTTTTATCATTTTATTTTAAATATTTTGTACAAAAAATTTTTCATCACAAATCTTGTAACAAATGTTTGTGAATTTTATAATTTTTTAAAAAATAATTATCCACAAAAAATTATTTACCAATTAAAATTTTAAAATAAAATGATAAAAAAAAACTTTTTTTACAAAAAAATTATAACAAGTTTACAAAATAAATCTCATGAAATATGAAAATTTTGATCATCTATTTTTGTAATGAATAGTAAATTAACTAATATGCTTACATATTACATAATATATAGTTAAATTTAAAATTAATTTTACGTTTTTTTTTTTAAAGTGATGTTTAACCATTGTGTTAAAATCAGTTTAATCAATTCAAATATCAATACTTTTTGTCTATGCCAAAATTTAGAAACTAATATGTAGTCAACAAAACCTTGGGAAAAATAGGTCTTTATTACTTCTGTTATTACTAATCTTTATTTTAATATTTTCTATAATTCACTGATTACAACTTTTGGATTCACATTTGGCACTTGGCCATAACACACAGAGGATTCTTCTTATGCTGTGTAAGTCCTGGTAACGTTTCTGTATCAATGTCTTCGCTCTTCATTCCTTCCGGCAATTCCCAGTCAAAAGAATAAAGAAGGTTACTAAGAATAACATCCAATGAAGCCAAACCCATATGCAAACCTGGGCACATTCTACGACCAGCACCGAATGGTATCAAACAAAAATCTTGTCCTCGAAGATCTACTGTTTTATGTCTATTCATAAAAAAGAAAAAAAATCTATAAGACAATCCAACAATATAAATATCAATTTATGTTTTGGAACACACATTTGTTCAAGGTTGTAGCAGTATACCAGAAACACATATTTATCCAAGGTTGTAGAAGTATATCATTTAGAACAATCTTCTTTTATATTGACTGTTCCTTGAACGGACAAATAAATCAAATGTCGTGACTGTGACATATATATATATATATATATATATATATATATATATATATATATATATATGTATATATGCATCTATAAAAATATCCACTGCCTATTGTATAATAAAACCAAAGATGTCCATATAATATCTTTCAATGAAGTAACGAAGATTTAATGTTGATTCTTTTACACCACAATATTTTATATAACGTCCAAAAATATCATATGTGTAGAGTACTTTTGCTTTGTATTTATTTGAAACCAAAGTATGAAGGTACTGAGCTAATTACATTAATATTTTGTTTTGAGTTAGGATTCAAATCTAGAACCAAATGATAAATTAATTATTAGGGTACTTTATCTCATTTTTAAAAAAATATGAAGATTGTATTTTTTTTATTTATAAATGAGGTAAGATTTATAATTAGATTTTTTTTTTTAATTTATAATGAGGGATGATTATTTTGTAAAAATAATAGTGATAGGTTTTTTTTTCTTGCATCTTATTTAAAAAAATAAGATATAAAATAATAAAATAACATTATAATAGTAATTGTATAATTTAGTCACAGATTCAGTGACTAATTTGTGTAACTAAAAATTTAGTTACTATTTAAATCAAGAAGAAGCAATTTTTTATCACTAATTTGGTTACCGATAGTGATTGTGTGCCAAGAGAAAAGATAAAAATGAAAGAAAGAAGTTAAAGCCATAGAATAAAAAAGAAAGAAGAAAATAACAATTGTCCAATGTACACCACTTGCAAGTGGACGGGAACCTATCAATACGACAATACAATGTCCTCTAGGGACCACCTCTAGGGAAAACCACATTAACCTCATTCGGCAACATCTTGGAGGATGTACAATTATTATAAATTACTAAATAACCATATTCTTATGTTAGATGATTTATTGGATGTATTGGATGAATTGCATGGTAGTTGTATATTTTAAAATTTGATTTAAGAAGTGGTTATCATGAAATTCAAATTAAGAACGGGATGAATGGAAAGTTGCCTTTAAAAAGATATGCATTGCATTAGTGGCTTGTGATTCATATGGGCTAACTAATGTCCTCAAGCAATTTTATGATACTAAGGGACACTTGTGTGTTGTTTTGAATGTGCTTTGAAAGAAAAAGTTGTGTTAATCTTCAAAAATTTACATTTTACACTTGAGTTTTGTGGTAAGTAGTTTCCAAAAGAGTGAAGGGCTCTCTACAAAAAAGAAAAGAAGATTTATTGATGACTTATCGATAACAAAAAAATTGTTAATAAAATGTTCATCGATAAATTTTATCAATGAATAGAAAAATTTATTTGCTATTACCGACATGATAAAATTTGTCAGGTAATTATTCATCAGTAATTATAAACCATCAAGATTCATCAATAATTACTGGGGTTAACTATGTTTTACGTCCTAAAACTATTGAACGTTTTTGGTTTTGGTCCCTCCTTCAAACTTTAATCTATTTTGGTCCCCTATCTTCTGAAATTCGTGGAATTGGTCCCTATTTTAGCACGTCGTTAGTTTTTTTTTTGAGCTAGCAAACGGAGTTCCATGTCACCCGTTATTTTAAGAGTCAATTAAGCTACAGTGAAATGTGACAAAATAAAAGTTAATTACTTTATTTTACTCAAAAGCTTCAAATACAGGATTTGAACCCTAACATTGCGATTGGAGGATTGGAACGGGATTGGAACAGTGGTAATGTGCTAAAGAGTGTGACCGAAGAGGAAGATTGATTTGTGTTGGGGAAACTGAGGCAACAACATTCGTCTGGAGTCAGTTATGAAGAGTGGTAGCAAAGGTTTCAATTTTACGCAGAGGAAGATTAGTTCGAAAATGTCGCAGAGTTGTGCCTCGTCTTCGGAAATAACATCAAAAGTATGTGGGTGTGGGGAAAGATTGTTGCTCCTAAAGGTTGTAAGTATAACAATTTCCATCACTTTTGCTTGAGTTTGATGTATGGAAATGCTATAATTTTTTCCTTTTGTAGTCTAATTCACACTGCAACTATTTTGAGTGGGTTAAAGAAGATGAATCTGAATTCGAAGGTAAAGAATCTGAAATTGAAGCTAACAGTAGAAAAATAGTAGAAGAAGATGAAGTTTGCTTGGATAGGGACAAAGTTATTCTGGAATTGACAAAGAAAAATGAGAATTTGAAGAGGAAATCAAACAGAGAAAAGATTAGGGAAATTCCTGCAATTTTTATTTCTTATGTCGTGGGCGTTTACAGTTTTATTTGTGGTTATGTTCTTGTTGAAGGTGAATTGTAATTAGGTTAGGTATGTAGTTGTGAGTTGTGGTAGTGAAGGTTTTTATGTTTTAGGGGTTATTTTAGATAGGTATTGTATTCGTGGGGATTTGTTATTAATGAATGAATTGGTGTTCCATTTCACTTGGTTGAATTGGTGTTCCATTACTCTTGAGGTATTATCAATCTGTTGGCCATTTTTTTAACTGCGCGCATGTCATATTTTTTCCGTTTTCGTAGCTTTATTTACATACTGGTTTGTTTTAAATATGGCTTATGTGAAGATTGCCATAAATGAGTTACTTCTTTACTAATTTGAAATTTTTAACAGTTTGAACCAAACATATAATTATATAAAGTGGACATTGAAACCATATGAATTAAACAACTACTAAGTCATTACAAAAAGCATCATGGCTGTAATGTTTTAGTAGTGGTCCATGATAAAAATGTGGTCCCTACATCAAAAGTGGTGCCTATAACAAAAGGTGGTCCACCACATGCATACCTACCGCTATAGTGTTCCATTAGTGGGGAACAATAATGCATACATGTACACAAAAAAAACAAAGTTTTCACTTAATCCAACAAACCAACTACAAAGTTACAATGAATCAAATCACGTGGGCTGTCTAGTGGGTGCAATGCTACTTGCTTGGGACCCTATAACTTGTGGAGTTGTGTTTCTTGTTATTGTTGTTGCTCATTGCTTGCTGGTGCCAGCCAAAGATGAGGATCTCTCCCTCTTACGAGGCCTTTGCCTTCTTGCTTGTGCAGAATTGCTACATTCAGCTTCAGTTGCTGCTGGTGCATGGGTGTTCCTCTGTGTGTTCCTCTGTGAAATGGGTATTCAAATTATTTTGAATATTGTATAACAAAATAAAGATAGAAAACTGAATTAAATGTTACTTGTCTGGTTGTTCTGGTTGTGTTTCTCTTTCTGCAGGTCCTGATATTATGTCCAAACTGATTACATCTTGTACACTTCATGGCAATATTTTTCTTAGTTATCTTTGAATGACTAACATGTTCATCTACTTCCCTCATACGTAGTTTCTTGGGTCGTCCTGGTGGTGTTTTGAAGATAGGTGGTAGCAGCTCTGGGAAATCACTTTTAGGCCACATTTGTTGTCCATTTATGGGGGTTATTTCAGGTCCATAACAAGCCAGATATGCATTTTTTTTGTAATAAGGATGAACATAATCCTCAGGATTTTCTATCTTGTAGTGAATTGCAACCACTGCATGCCTACATGGAATCCCCACCAAATCCCAGAAATAACAACTACAACTATATTTAGTTAGGTCGACAACAAATTTTTCCATGGTGAACCCCTGAGTCACTTCAAACTTTGCCCCCCTTACCCAGACTGTAATTCAATTTGCACTTTTTTCAATTTCCTTATCTAGTCTTTTTTGAGGTTTAGGCATCACATTTGCAGTATATAAACTGCATTTGTATCTTAGGGATGCAAACCTACCCATGATGTATGATCTAATCCACTTCATCATAGTTATGATAGGTTTATCTCTAGTAATCAGAATTGAGCTATTGAAGGATTCAGATAAATTATTCATCAACACATCACACCTAGGATACATACTAAATTCATGTTTACACCAACATTTCCTAGGTATTTGAAGTATTTATAAGCATTGGATTAATTTTCTGCAACTCACCCATTTTTTTCCCATGCTTGATAGAAGGTAGCCTTTGCAACCCCCATCATAAGGTCCCGGATGACAACTCCTCCACCAAATCTCTTTTTAAAATTACTATAAAGGTGTCTCAAACAGAACCTATGCTCCACTCCTTCCAATATCTCATCGAAAACTGTCATTAGTCCCTACAAAGAATACAATAATATTGCTATCATTTCAATTAAGATGTATGAAACAACAAAATTAAAACTGTTTCAGATTATGTTTACCTTCTGTTGATCTGAAATGAAAACCCAACGATTCGATTGGATGTCCCCAATATCTTCCAATAATAATGATAGAAACCATCTCCAAGTTTCTTTACATTCATTTTCCACCACTACAAAGGCTAATGGAAAGTACTGATCATTTGGGTCTCTACCAATTGCAACCAGTAATTGACCACCATAGGTTGTCTTTAAATGACAACCATCTACACCAATGAAAGGCCTACATCCAGCCAAGAACCCCTACTTGTAGCCATCTAAACACATGTAAAAAGACCCAAATCTTGGTTGCAAAGTGGGAGTGTGTTGGTTAATTTTGATCTTAAAGGTTCCAACCTTTACTCTTAATAACTCAGCCACATAATCATAAAGCAGAGCATATTGTCGTTGACCATCTCCCACCATGCAGTCCATTGCAATCTCCTTTGCTCTGGCAGCTCTCCAAGGCGTTACCCCAACACTATAATTCTTTCTAACTTCATCAATTATTTGGTTTACAGTCATGTTCCCCACATCTAAAAATTTGTCCAACAATACCTGTGCAATCCAATCTTTATTTGCATTCTTGTTGAACATAACCCTCCCACATCTATGACTGCCAACAAGTGTCTTCACTCTAAAGGTTTGGCTACCACCAACCTTGCTCACCATTATTAGAAAGCCACACTTCTTTTTACAAACAACCCTTACTCTTTTGTAATCATTCTTCACAAATTTAATTTCCTTCCCATTCAATACACTATGCTCTATAAGGGCATGCTTGAAATCTTTAAAGGAACAGAATTCCATCCTTAATTTGAATTTGAAGCTCTTGTTCATATCTTCAGCATTATACTTCACAAATTTTGGCATTTTATCACTAACACCTTTATCACTATCAACATCAGAGCATAGTTGCTCACTATCGTATTCTTCATTGATCTCATGTTGTCCAACACAATCATTAGTCACAAATGACCCTTCACCAACATTTCTCTTTTTCCTACCTGAATTGGACTTTGCTTTCAATCTATTCCACCTCTCCAAAACCTGCTGAAAATTTCTTTGTGGCACATTATCTATGCCAAACCCATCATCATCATCAGCAACCCTTTCCGAAGAAATTATAATCTCTCTCTCCGAACCCACCAATTTGTCTTCGAGCTGCAAACCAAAACCCCCAATTTTGTTTTCGAAATCAGAACCCTATTCCAATTCGCAATCCCACTTTAAAGCTTCTCTTCGAAAATATCAGTTGCACTACCACTATCATGCAAGGCAACGTAGGGAAGGGTCGATTCGAATTCTTTTGTACGCTTTCTGATTAACAAAACCAAAGCTTCACACTCCAGTTTACTTTTCGTCTTCCACGTTTGCACTGTAGCTGAAATCTCTCTTAAAAATAATGTGTGACCTGGAACTCCGTCTGCCAACTAAAAAAAAACTAACGACATGCTAAAATAGGGACCAATTCCACGAGTTTCAGAAGATGGGGGACCAAAATAGATTAAAGTTTGAAGGAGGGACCAAAACCAAAAATGATCAATAGTTTGAGGACGTAAAACATAGTTAACCCATAATTACTGACAAATTTCTTTTTATCCGTAAATTCCATCGATAAGTATCACAATTCGGTCTTTCTCTTCCTCTTCTGATGCTTCTTACTCTTTTTATTCTTATTCCTCTTTCTCCTTCTCCTTATCCGCAGTCATCGCCATTGTTGTCACATCTACCACTACCACTATCGTCACATATGTTGTGTATGCTGCCTTTGGCTCCTCCTCATATTCCTTCACCTTTTCCTCCCTTCCTCTTCCTATGTCATTGTAATTGTTGTTGTCGCCGCCTCCTCTTTTGTTGGAATACACGAGCCCTAGTAACCAACGAGATTTGGATAATAACAAAACAATCACTCTACCAGACGCGCAAGTCTCTGGTTAAAAGTAAAGTTATGTTAGACAACTAAGAGAAAACGTTTAACAAGTACAATAAGGTTGAATAATTAATAAATGTAGTATGAATGACAAAATATGTGATTAATGATCCCTAATTAAGGATGTAAATTATCCAGCAAGTGCACCGGTTCAACATCGGATTTTGAAATCCAATTTAATAATTCAACAAATTTAGGAAAGCACCGAATTTCGAAATCCAATTTAGTAATTTAACGGATTTAGAAAAATACCCCATTTCGAAACCTAATTTAAGAAAACATTGGATTTAGAAATCCGATTAAAAAACACCAGATTTCAAAATCTAGTTTACAAACACACTAGATTTTAAAATTCAGTTTAGTAACTCATCGAATTTCAAAATCCAACTTAGGAATTCATTAGATTTCAAAATCCGGTTAAGTTATTTAACAAATTTCGAAATCCTTTATATGTATAATTTTCTTTTTAATTTTTGAATTTTATTTAACTTATTTTTACTTTATTTTAGTTTTTTTTTAACTTAGGATTTAGTTTTTAATTAATTTTATTTATTTTGTGCCTCTTTTGTAGTTTTAATTTTTTTTAGTTTTTTTATTTTCTTTAATTTATTGTCTTTAAAATTTTTTTATTAAATTTTTTTATTTAAATTAATATATGTATTTAATTTAATATTTTAGTATAATTTAATATATTAGATATTTTAATTAGTTTAATTTATTGTAAAACATTTAAATAAAATTTATTAAATATTTTAGTTAGCTTAATTTAAAATTTTAATATAATTTAATATATATTAACTGAATTCAAAATCCGGTTATTATTTTCATCAAAACTTTGTTTTAAATTAAAATATAATAAATATTTTAATCCTTCTATACATTTTTTAAATATTAATTTAAATTAACATAAAAATAATTTTTTTTGATTTATTTCAATTTTATATAAATAAAAATTTATTTAAAATTTATTAAATAATTTAAAATAATAATATAATTAATATCGTTAATACTTTTAGTTTAGATTTTTTTAAATTAAAATTTAATAAATATTATATGTTAATATATGTTAATTGTGTTTTGGTTAATATTTTTAGTTAAAATTTCATTTTAAATTAAAATTTAATAAATATTCTGATAAGTTTTTTTTTTTTAAAAATATTAATTTTTATATATCTTTAGACATTTTTAAACTTTAAGTTTAGCACAAAAAGAATATATATATATATATATATATATATATATATATATATATATATAAAATAAATAACTGAATAATAATAATAGAAGTGAAAAATGAAAAAGTAAAAATAAAAAGAAAAAAATATTCTACACCTCTTCTGAAAGGAAAACAGAAAACTTAGGGAAGGAGGCAGAGAGGAAAAGAAAAAAAAGGGAGAAATGTATACAGAATAAAACAATGACATTGATAAAGAAACAGAGAAGATTGGAAAAGTTTGGAAGTTATTTCATTGCCAGTTTTTTTTTTTTTTTTTTTTGACTTATTGTACGTGTTTTGGTTTTTACATATAATTTGGGCATTTTTTTTTTGGATCATTATATCTAAGTTTAATTAGTCTTTAGTTTGAGATTCTTTTTTTTAGAAGTCGATCTCAACTATGTTCCTAATTTTGTTAAACCTTATTTCTACTATTAACAAATATTTTGTTATAAAAAATCATAAAAAATATTTTTTGTAAAACTCTAAAAAATGACATTTTAGAAGTGATAATAGTTTAAAAATAGTGAGACTCAATTATTTTAATATTAAAATATTTTAGTATAAATAGTTTTATTATGACTAAGTTTCATTGTTTTAAAACACACCATCTCTTTAAAAATCACTTCTCCAGGGTTTTCTAATTTTTCTCAAAGATTTCTCTTTCTCTATTCGCCTGATTAAAGATATCAGACCGAAGGAGTGATCCTCGTGACAAGCTCTTCAATTTGGACAAATCAGTTTCTCTATATAAGTAAGTTAAGTTTTAACCATTTTTCCTTGGTCTTCTTCTAATGTCTATTGCATGTGAGGCTTTTCCATTTGCATGTGTCCTTTGAATCTTTTTATATGAGTCTCTGTTGATCAGTAATCATAACGGTAGGTTCTGATCGTTCTTGCGTTGTTCCTAGGTATAAATAGAGAATCTTGTGGAGCTAATGATGTTTTCGTATTCATAGCGTTGTGTGGGATTATTGAGCCGTTTTGTCAAGTGGGGGAACCTAATTTGTGACGCTTCGACTATTATATTAAATAATTATTATTTGATAAAAAAATATGGAATTAATTTTTTTTTACCATAAGATTTTCCTTGAGAGAACATTAATAATAACATAACTTCATATTCATATATATATATATATATATATATATATTTGTATAATATTAAGAGTCTTACATCAGAATAGAAAATTATCTATATTTTTAATATCTCCTAAAGATATTAATAGAAATTATCCATGAGTCAATCTTCAAAAGATCCACCAATAATAATTTGAACAACTCTCACTGAGCAGGTTCGTCTTCTGCTTATGCAACAGGTACATATGAAAGAAAAATATGAAAAGAGTGAGGTCTTTATAAGCCTTAAATATGAATCTTAATAAACTCAACAAACAATATAGACACTGGGGCCTAAATTTGGACTTACAACCACAAAACTTGATCTTGTTTTACCAGACATATGGATCCATATTCCATTATTGATGATCTATTATAAACATCAAAAGTTACTTTGGGAAGTGATTAGGTAGTTGAATATGTCTCATAAAACATTGGTACAATCATAATTATTTCTTTCTCGAGAATATTAGCTATTTATAGGCCCATAAAGAGATATATACTCATTACCTAACCTTGGCGATGTCGAGCAGGTATCAAATAGTCCTAAGTTTGGCCTATAAATATCCTAGTCCAGTGCGTTATTCTGAACTATCCAGATATTCACCTACTTGGTAAAACTTCCTTAGACCCCACCAATAGTGCAGTTTCATGTTTAGACAGCGCCCTATATGCCTCGGTTCTTGCGCAAACGAGGTAGATAAGGACGCGGTGGCATTTTTGTGATTTCGAACAACTTTTATGCCTCGGTTAACTAAACAACCGAGGCCTATGAATGTTTATGCCTCGGTTATAAATTCAACCAAGGCAGTAACGCTGTCAGAACTCACACTTTCCCACTTTTTTTAAAATTCGAAAATAATTGGGCAGTTTTATGCCTCGGGTCCCACTGAACCGAGGCATATAATGGTTTACTACAGTGGGTTGTTTCACCCGAGGCCTATCAGTGCCAGAATTTTTCCACGTGGCTGATTTTTTTTTTTTGCGTGAGTATATGCCTCGGTTTCGAATCAACCGAGGCAGTAAAGCCAGTTAGGTTTTAAAAACCCAAATCCGCTGCATTGTAGATCCATCTTCTACCTTCGAAAATCAGCGCTGCCTGTGCCTCCACGCCGTTCTGCCACCACTGCAGATGCATCTTCACTGTTCAATCCCGCGACCCACTATCGCAGATCCACTGCCATGCCCGCCTTCTCCACTTGTTGCCGGCACTGTGCCTCCTCCGACGAGAACAACAGCTTACCTTCGTCCGCACATTGGGGTATTTTTTGTGTTTCCATTTTGCGATTTGAATCCATTTTCTTGGGTGTTTTTCTTGTAGGGTTGGGGTTCGTCTTGCTGTGTTTCCTCACATTTTGGTGCAGGTGAACTTCACATAATGGTTGATTTAATGGTTGTTGGCACGAGATTTTGGACGCACGAGATGTTGAGGTTTTGCGAATTGGCGGAGTTGCATTTTTGCTTGCTTGTGTTCTTGCAGGTTTCAGCCATTTCAGAATTTTTTTTTTAATTTTTAACGTATTTTATGCCTCGGTTGGTATCAAAACCGAGACAGTAATGATGAGATATGCCTCGGGTAAGAACTGAGATAGAAAGGTGGACCTTTTTACCTCGGCTAGATATACCTCGGGTCTTAAACCGAGGCCAAATGACCAAAATAACCGCAGCAAAAACCCTTTTCTGCACCGGTGCACCATGGTCCCTGCCTTTCATCCCGCAGTGTACCAAACTGTGACTTTCCAAATACAAACACATTGACATTGGTTTAATATCAACTTATTGAAACCAAACTTAACTCTTACTTAACTGACATACTCTTGGATATTTTCAAAGGTCATAAAATGTGATGACTATCAAATCATGTCATTGTGTAAACTATACACAAAGAATATAAAACAATGATAAAATGTACATGCAATTTTCTCCTATCCAAGCTCATTGAATAAAATAATATTTACTTTCACCTTACATGTATTTATTTTTAATTATAAAATAATGATAAAATAAGAATCAAAGCAAGAAATCTAAATAAATAATTAGATAAGGATTAGAATGTTATAAATAAATATAATAATAAAAATATAAATTAAACAAGACCAGTGCGTAACTGGAGATATATTAAATGAAATAAATAAATAAAAAGGATTAGTTCATAACTAGAGATAAATTAAATAAAATAAATAAACAGGATCAATGCATAACTAAAAATAAATAAAATAAAATAAATAAGCAGGACCAATGCATAACTGGAGATAAATAAAATAAAATAAATAAACAGAATCAGTGCATAACTGAAGATTAAATAAAATAAATAAATAGGAACAATGCATAACTGGAGATAAATTAAATAAAACAAATAAACATGATCATCCGTGCATAACTGAAGATAAATTAAATAAATATCAGAGGATAATAAATGAGAATAAGTTAAATGGAAGTAGTTAGAATAATATATTATTTCAAAAATAAATAAAGGATTAATATAAAACCAATGAGTTTATCAAGATTAATATAAAAGAGCTTAACCTCACTTCCCCCTTACCTTATATTGATTGAAGGACACATTAATAATATTTATAGAGGACTAGGATTTCTTTGAATCTTTACTCTAAACTTTCTCTGTCTATTTTCTCTTTCTCTATTTTCTTTCTTTCTCTCCTTTCTTTCTCACTTTCTCACTTTATCACTTTCTTACTTTCTTACGTAACTCACCTTCACTCTTTCTACATTTCTTCCATGTATTTATAGGTTAGGATAAAATTCCTTTCATTAATGAAAGGTAAGCCAAAACTTTCCAAAGTAATCCATGTAATACATGTGGGTGAAATAATCTTAGGTCATCTTTCTTTCATCATCCATTTCTTTCATCCATTTACAAGCCATGCATGTGCCAACTTGCCAAGTAATGAATGGATGCATTAAATGTAAGGTTATCACTTCTAATTATTCTTATCTTCCATGTATTTAGATAAAACTCCTTTAAATCTCCTTATCTTCTTTCTTTTTCTTTTATTTCTTTTCTTTTCCTTGTTTTTTTATTTTTCTTTTATTTTTCTTTTCTATTTTTTTCTTATGTTCTCTCCTTATCTTCTTATCTCTTTAGAAGATTTCTTTTACTAGACACCTATTTAATAATATTTTAATTAATATATTTTTTTACCTAATTTTTTTAATATATATACATATTTTATTAGTTTTGTTTTCTTTTTATTGTTATTTTTAATAAGTGAAAACTACATCATGATAAAATATATTTTTAATGTTTAAACTACATCATAATAAAATACAAAACATTAGTAAAAATAGAATATTTTCTAAGTGTTTTATTTAAAATAAATAATACAGTATTAAAAATAAGGATGTTATATAATTCGTCTTGGTTTTAGTAAATCTGTGTTGCATGTTGTATTTTGATCCATGAAATTGCTTGAATTATTATAGTGTGTGATTTCAGAACCTTGGGTAATGAGATTAGGGTGAAAATTTCACCAGTGCAGAAAGGGTATTTGGCCGCGGTTATTTTTACTATTTTACCCCAGTTTTAGAACCGAAACATATAAGACCGAGGCCAAAAAGGGTTAATTTTTGGTCTCGGGTGTTACCCGAGGCAAAAAAATTCATTTTATGCCTCGGTTCTAGTGAGAACCGAAGCCGTATCTCTTTGTTAAAACATTCAAAATTAAAAGATAAATAAGTTATACGTGAAGTTCTTTAGTTAAGGCAAAAGCAAAGCCACTTTTTTGATGTTTTTGGTGCACACAAGATCGTTTAGGTTAGTGTCCCCTGTACTTCTAGGTCCACACCCCATTAGCTTTATTATTCCATGCCTTCTTCTCACCCCATCAACCCCACAAGAACACTCTTTCTTAAGCCTTCATCCATGGTGGTGGCCCTTTAAATCCCATCAATTTCTTCTCCTTTTTCTTATCATCCAAACACTGCCTTCCTAAAGCTTCGTGCTTTCTCTTCCATCATGCCCTAGATTTTCCTATTTTCATTCCCCTCTCAGCCATAGTTAACGACAAAAGAAAAAAAAGGATGAAACTATCACTTGCAGAAAGATTAATCTTTCCAACACCACCCAATCTCAATCACCTGCATAGAATCACCAAAAACAGAGGCTATCAAACCATCACAGATTCATCTTTACTAATTAATTTGTGCCAATACATAAAAGAAGAACAAAGACCCAATATTCTCCTCCTTTCTTCTCCTCTGTAAAAAAAGAACAAAGACAAATAATCATTAAAAAAAAACAGAAACAATGAGAGGGGTTGAAAGCTCGGTGGCTACACATTTGGAGATGAAGATGGACGGTAGGAAAATGGCGTTGCCGATGCTCTCTCTGACAGTGGCTCGGTGCGGCTGCCATACTGCAGCGTAGTGCGATTGCGGCATGGAGTCTAGTCGTACAAGGAAGAAGTCGTCCAACTCTGGCATGGAGAAGAAGATGGAAAGCACCGACAACACCAGTGACGTCGCCGGTTTCGACGATTGCTCCAGTGGTGGCTTTGGTTGGCGACAGGAAGGTTCGTCTGCGGTAGTTCTCGGTGGGGGTGACGTTCCCGCATAAAGGATGAAGAAGAAGCTTGGGCAGGGGAGATGTTCATCTGCGGCTAGGGTTTCTTGCAAAGGATTAAAGAAAGGGATTTCAGCCTAAGACCATTTTAACCCACTATACTGCCTCGGGTTTAAACAACTGAGGCATAAAAGGCCTTACTACCTCGGGTCACTATTAACCGGTGCATAAAACTTTTATTTTAAATTTAAAAATTCAAGTGGCGGGAGGAAGGAAATTTTTAAGTGACTTTAGGCTTCGGGTCCCTTAGAACCGAGGCATAAGACTAGTTTTTGCCTCGGGTCAACTAGTAACCGGAGCATAAAATATTGCATAAATTACAAAACTGTCACCGCGTGTTTATATGCCTCGTTTCCACTATAACCGAGGCATAAAGTCCGAGTTAAAAAGCGTAAAATGCACTAGTGTTTGCTATTTTTGCCCCAATAAGAGAAAATCTTGCCTAGGCAATAATAGCCCAGAATTCCACTTTGCTTTCGCCCAAGGGAAAAAAGGTGTCACCGAAGCGATAGGCTTCGCGCTCATGCGAGAAAGCCATTGGAACTTGTTTTTGCCTTTATTAAGTTGTCACTTAGGCAACAACTCTATTGTTGAAGTGAGAGCCCTTGTTGCCCAAGCGAGAATCCCTTGCCTAGGCGAGAATGCTCCAAAGGCTCATTCTAGTTTTTGTAATGGTGTTGCTCAGGTGATAGAATCCCACCCAAGCGACATCTTATGCTATTATAATTTCGTATTTTCCAATGTGATTGAATGTGATATTATGAGAATATGATGGATGAGTTATGTATGATTAATGTTGGTTTACTAAGACTTGACTTAATATGTTTTTGTATAATATGGGATTGATTTCGAGATAACGTGCAAAAGATAAGGGAATTTCATGGAAAAATTCCTTTGGTTATAATATAATGTATGTATTTATCTATGGATTCAAATAAGGTTACATTCTAACACTAACACTCTAATGATCAGTCAGACTCATATAAAATAAAATGATTCATGTAGTGAAAGTAACAGGAAGTTCTAGTCTAAGGTAGGATAATGACCTTAGATGATTATGGATTAACCTTGTGTGTGATAGAGTGAAACACATTAGCAATAACTCTACAAAGGAGTAGAGGTCATCACAAATACAAGTTTCTAGTGAACCTGATTTTAATACATGTATTCAGATAATTGAGGAGAGGGAGAAGATAATTATGTTTTTACATACCAAGTCAAAGTCAAAGGGGAGACCATTATCGAAATTCAGAAAAGTCTGCTGTGTAGGCAGAAAACTTGGAGGTACAGAAAGAAGGGCCCCAATTTTTAACCAATTTTAATAAAATACCAGGTTTAAATTTTGAACTAATTTGATAGGCAAAACTATATCGAACACGTAATCGAATTAATTGTAATATAAGTTTAATTAATTAGTTCATGTTCATGATAATATTAAATAAATTACAATATTCAAATGGTGTTCATGATAATATTAAATAAATTAAAATATTCAAATGGTGTGAATTCAAAGTCTCCACAGTAACAAACAACATTACTAATACCCCTTGTGGGGCTTGAGTTAGTAATTTTAGAATGAGATGAAAATAGCCAGTTAAAAATACCTAAAGTCTAAGAAAAAAAAACTCAATAGCCCAAAAACACCAAAACCAGTGGGCCAATAAAGAACTAAACCCATGATTTTTATTTTTCTAATGTTAATGTTTTAAATCTGATGTTAATTTTATTTTTTTATAGTATATTTTGTAGTTTAGTTTATTTTAGGCTTAATCACTCGAATCATATCCATTTTGGTTCGAAAATTTCAAAATGGTACCCGCTTTGAACTTTGCCTCAATTTAGTACCCAATTTTGATTATTGCATCAATGTAGTACCCGCCGTTAAGTCTTCACAAACGGCGTTAACTACCTTGCCACGTGTTAGCCTCTGGATTTTTTAATTTTTTTAATTTTTTTTTTAATTTTTTTAATTTTTTTTTTAATTTTTAATTTTTTTTGAATTTTTTTTTTGCCACGTGTCAAATCCTTGATGTGACACGTGGCAAGGTACCTTGCAAGTGTAATTGTCTCCATTTCAACTTAGTCCCCACATGTGTCTATTTGTTTCAATTTAGTACCCATATATGTTTATTTGTTTCAATTTAGTACCCAATTTATTTGTTTCAATTTTGTCTGAATCTCTATTTTACAAAATAGAGAAATATTGTGTCTCCCTTAAGTCTAAATTTATAATTTATATAAATGTTATATTTATATTTGTTACTAAAAATGACTTACAAATATGTTATTCATGACTTTTACCATTAACTTTAATATAAATTTCAATACTTAATTTTATAACTCATTTTTAGTAACAAGTATCAATATAACATTTATATAAATAATAAATTTTGTCTTAAAAGAGATACAATATTTCTCCATATAAAAATAAAATATTTGAATAAAATTGAAACAAATAAATTGGGTACTAAATTGAAACAAATAAACATATATGGGTACTAAATTGAAACAAATAGACATATATGGGGACTAAGGTGAAAGAAAGATAATGACACTTGCAAGGTACCTTGCCACGTGTCACATCAAGGATTTGACACGTGGCAAAAAAAATTTTTTCAAAAAAAATTCAAAAAAAATAATTAAAAATTAAAAAAAAATTTTAAAAAAAATTAAAAAAAAATTAAAAAAATTAAAAAATCCAGAGGCTGACACGTGGCAAGGTAGTTAACGCCGTTTGTGAAGACTTAACGGCGGGTACTACATTGATGCAATAATCAAAATTGGGTACTAAATTGAGGCAAAGTTCAAAGCGGGTACCATTTTGAAATTTTCGAACCAAAATAGGTATGATTCGAGTAATTAAACCTTTATTTTATGAGACACAAGTCCTCCTTTTTTGTTCTGGTTTCTGGTAATTTAGGTATCAATATGGACATGGACAGTAATGGAATTTGGACAAAATATTTAGAGATATCAAATTATATATTTATATATTTGTTATATATAAATTATTTTTTCTCATTAAATAAAAAAAATATTTCCTAATTTAAACTATTTTCATAAAGTAATTCACATATTTTTTATTCCTAATTTTTTTAATTTATTGAATTCATACATGATGGTATTCTAATTTATGTTCCAATTCAATGTTATTCATAATGTGCAATGAAACTTGTAAGGCAAACCAAAATACATTTATAAAATTTTACAAATTTTACCATATGTAACAAAAAACACAAAATTCATAATTTTTTTAATTTAATAAAATTCTTAAAATTTATAATTTAGGGTTATATTAATTTTGGGAGAAATATAATTAGAATTCATGTCGATTTCATAAAAAAAATCCCAAAATCAAAATTACATTTCATACTAATTTGGAATAAACTTAAATGAGGAAGAATACCATAATAGGAAAATCATAAATCTAAGACACATAAATCATAATAGAGTATTAATCTTATTCATGAGAGATAGTGACGATGTGTTTTTAACATCTCTAGTTTCCGGTCTCTATATCTTAATTTATCTTTTTACCCTTTTTGTTCTGATTGTTATGTTTTATTAGAGACTTACTGACCAAAAAACCTTATATTGAAGAGACAAAATCTTGATTTCTTTTATTAACCAACATCCATCAAATTATTTTTTATTTTTTATTTTAAACAATAAAAATATATGAATAATCAATGTATATAAATAAAATGATGAGAACTTGTTTTAAATTTATTATAAATAAAATAATAACATATAATACAATTTTAAAATAAATAAAAATATACAAAAGTAAATAAAATTAAAATTTCTGGGGGAGCCATCCCCTATATCATAGTGAAGTTCTGCCAATGAGTATGGAGGATATTTATGGAAATATTTGCATCGTTTTGTAGGTACAATTTGAAGAAACTCATGTACGAGGACAAGAAGAGTAAATTGGTAGTACGCTTGCACGATGATGATGAGTGAAATTTCATCGTTGATGCTGTAATAGGAGCTATCTTAGCTTTGTATTTAATCATTATGAGGTGTTATTTTGTAGATCACAAATTTGGGATACTTTTTGAGTTGAGTTAGCCTTTCATTTTATGTCAGAGATTGATTAATTGTTATCTATGAAGTTCACGCTATATCAATGGTGTATCCCGTACGCATATTCCGTGTTTGACTCAGACACTTATATGGGTACATACTCGTACGACATATGTTTAGTAAAGTGTCCAATTTGTTAGAAGTCTCACATCAACTAGAGATAAGGTTAATTCACAATATATCCTTACCTTACAAGCCGGGTTTGTGGGGTTGAGTTAGGCTTAAAGCCCACTTCTAACATGGTATCAGAGCCAAGTTAAAGTCTATCCTAGCGAACTTTCTTGGACATTCTATTCCACCCGATATCGTGCCGCTAACGGACCACCCAATAATTTCTTGTCCCACGCATGAGATGAATATACCTCGGTGTGAGGGAATGTGTTGGAAGTGCCATATCGACTGGAGATAAGGCTAATTCACAATATATAAGTGGGAGCAATCCCCATCTTACAAGTTTGTTTTGTGAGGTTGAGTTAGGCTTAAAGCCCACTTCTAACACAACTTGAAAGACATTTTTTTTTATCTTTGACATGACTCCAACATAATATTAATAATCACAAATTCAATGATTTTCTAAAAAACTCATAAACTTCTAAACTTCTCTTGTCGTATGTTTTTTCAATTTTGTTGTATCTCCGTGTTCGTGTCGTGTTGTATTCGTGCCTGTATCCGGGCTTCATAGATTGTTTTGTTTTATTTTCATGGTTTACAAATATATTGGTTGCAATATAATAAGACTTTGGTTACATGGTATTCTAAATTCTTATCGGGGGTTGAACTTATCAGTAGGGATGACAACGGGACAGGGACGAGTTTCAGTATCTCATACCTATCCCCATAAAAAAAATTCATCCCCATCCTCATACCTAAACTCAATGGGTATCAAACTTTTGTCTCATCTCCATCCCCACTAGGGGTAACGGGTATATACTCATACCCATACCTATACCCATATCCGCTTTCTTATTATTTCAATATTAGTTAATTAATTTTAATAAAATAATAAAAATTTACAGCAAATGAAACATAATATTATCAAATATTCAATATTAAGAGGATGGTTGTTTCTTCGATATCAAATATTTAGAAAGAAATTATATTATAATTGTATACATTTCAATTAGAATACCAAATAAATTTCATGTAAACCAAAACATCTATTAAATTTGCAAAACAAATATTAAACTAATAATGATAAAGTTTTAATATAGATATTGTATCTTTTGAACTTCAATATATTTTGCATGGTGATAATTTTTTTTTTAGAAATTACATTAAAATTTTATATTATAGTAAATAAAATTTATTTATACAATTATAGTGACAAAATTACTATATAATAATGAGTTAAAAAATAAAAAAATAAATATATAAAATATTTCAAAACAGTATTTAACATTATAAAAATAAACAAAAAATAAAAATATTAAAAAATTATCTAATGTGTGTCTTATAAACAATTTGAGAGACCATTTAATGAAATCGCACAAAAGAAAATAAAATATAATTAAAAATATTTTAAAATAAAGAATACTTTAGAAATCTAAGAAAACTTTTTACATATTACCTTTAAACACTTTTGGGCCAAAACAAATTGTTTTTCCGTATGTATTTGGAAACTTGTTTTTTTCTTTCACATATTTTAGGCATAGTTAGGAGGTTGTTTTTAAGATTGTATAGAAGGCTGTTTCCAATAATTAGTTAAGTTAAAAAAACTCATATTTTCTACCAATTTTGATTTGAATTTTTTTTTTAGGAAATACTTATAAATTTTATTATGAAAAAAAATTTGCAGGAAATTGTTGTCAATTTTTTTTGCAAAATATTTTGTATAAAATACTTTTTGCAACAAATTTTGTAGGAAATAATTACCCACGAAAGAATTACCTGCAAATTAAAATTCTTAGAAAAAATAGCAGGACAAGATCTTTTCTTGTAAATTTTTTTAACAAATTTGCAAGAAAATTCCCATGTAATATGAGAATGTTTAGTGTAACATCCTATTTTACCAACAAGCACAAAATAACGGAAACGCCTCACAAGGTAACATAATAACGTAGTCCCAGAGTTTTAGACTTAACTCCTTATAACTCAAGGCACACCATGGTGCCACAGGAAAACAAGTTATAAAGTTTACGAGGAACATAAATAAAATAAGAGTCAAACTTATACATGGGCCGCAACCCTAAAGAAAAGCCCAACAAGAAACATCCAGTCCAGCCCAAGTGGACTATGCAGCGGAATCATTTCTACCCTGTTGGCCACGAGTACCTCTCGCATCTGCTCCCATCAATAAATTGATGATCTTCACAAAAGTGGAAGGATAACATACAAAGCATTCAAACAAGAAAGGGTAAGCCATAGCCAAAAAGATTTCATCGATACAATCAGATATATGTTCACAGTTAACTATACATACATCACTCAAACATGTTATGACCTTCCAAACAATACACTAAGACTCGACTCGACTCATCCGAATACATATAATTTGGTCAGATTCAGCGGATGCTTGCACTTGTGGTAGATACCTCTGCTCAGCCCCGAGCTACTCACCTCCGAGCTATGTGTTACTAGTGTTACAATGAATCAATTTCCCTCACCACAAGGTTAGCCCTTAATGAATTACAGGCCTCCAGATACTCTCACCACAGGAGTCAGTCCGCTCTAAGTGAGACTAACCAACTCCTTAAAGTGTTAGGATGCAACCTTGCTTTGAATCCTTACTAGACCATACAGATGGGGCACCACCATAGACACCCACTAACAGGGGCCATGGAATTACGTCCCGACCATTGAAGCATGATTGTAAAGCCTCACCTAGAGACTCCAAGGGATTACGTACTGACCACTTACTAACATATATAAACAGCCAAGAAATAAACACATACATCATGCATTGAAACTTCATACCAACATCCATAACCAACCCTCATTTATCACATGTCGAACCAATACCAACTCGTGTTACCAACCATGAGAAAAGTGTCTCCCCTCATACCAATATCATGTCACTAAATTACCAATCATCAATGTTCACCGTTGTTCATGCCATATTTGTGACCACATACATATGCAACCCCTCATATATAATTCACATAAGATCATGCCAAACTCACCATTCATTACATGTAAGCCCCCCCTTAATCATGTATGATCCTTTCCCTCATACCATCATATAATAATCAAATTAAATGCAAGCCATACGTTCAAGAACATAGCAAATCGCCAAACCAATACGCAGTCTCGCCCAGCTCTTCGCTCAGGCTGAAGGGCCTCGCTCAGGCGAGAAGGACTCTCGCTCAAGCGAGCTCCCTTCGCCTAGGAGAGAGCTCGACACACAACGCAGCGACCCTTTTACGCATTCTCGCTTAGGCGAGACTTCCCTCGCCTGAGCGAGACGTTCGCTCGCTCAAATCTGAGCTGGTCGCTTGAGTGACCCTTCGTGTAAAAAGTCTGGGCAAACCTCTGCTCATCTCGCCTAAGCGAGATAGACTCGCTTGGGCGAGATTATCAGACCTCGCCGCTGTTTACCTACGACAACCACTCATACCAAACCAAAACCACACACTAGAACAAACCAAGCATTCAGAACACCATATTAACTAGAGGCTCATAACACAAGAGTGAAAACAACAGTAAAAACGCAGTACACAAGTGGGTTCTAGCTTCCCTTACCTGGAAGGGTTTAATACAGGATTTGGCAAGCAACGTAGAGCACAACAGCTCCGAGTAGAGGCTTAGGAGCTGGAAAATAGTGGAACAGAAGGATAATAGGGTTACCATGTGAACTTTAACTGAACTCATGAAAATCAACTCGGAAAGGAAAACAAGGTTCAAGACCAACTTACGTGAGATGGAGCGAACTCTTGAGCTAGTACGAATGAGCGAAAGCTAAACCCTAGCAGAGTTCAGTTTTAGGCGCAAGGGGAAAGATGACGACTGATTTTTCTGAAAGTACAATAGACAAGTGAGCTAGGGTAGACTTAGGTCTGTTTTTCCCTTTTTGGGCCAGCCTTAAGGCCCAATAGTTTGGGCACCTTTTAAAATAAGGGCATACGAAAAAGTGGGCCTTACATTTAGTACCACTAAGATTGTTTTCCAATAATTGGCTAAGCTCCTTTAGGGGGAATTAGTTTTGTAAATTAAGAAATTTGCTTTAATATCAATACACTATAATGTTTTAGCTTAACAAATGACTACTAAAAATTCTCATATTACATGAGATTTTTTTTTTGCAAAATTGTTAAAAAAATTTGCAAGAAAAAAAAAATTGCAAGAAAATACCTTTTCCTACTATTTTTTCTAAGAATTTTAATTGGCAGGTAATTAATTCGTGGGTAAGTATTTCCTACAAATTATAAAATTCGCAAGTATTTTCTACAAAATTTTGTTGTGAAAAGTATTTTATACAAAATATTTTGCAAAAAAATTGGCAGCAATTTCCTGCAAATTTCTTTTCATAACAAAATTTATAAGTATTTCCTACAAAAAAAATTTTAAAACAAAATTGATAGAAAATATGAGATTTTTTAACGGTGGCTATAGTTAAAAATCGAGAAAATCTTAAACTAAAGGATTTGAGTGTCTTAAGATCGAGACAAATTTCTTTATTTATAAAATTGATTTATTCTGAAAGAGCTTAGTTGATTAAAAAAAATTATCTTGTATAGTTTCCAAAACAAGCTCCTAACAACCCACAAGAAAGTAATGAAAGATTTTTTTTTTTTAGTTTATTTTAAAGTTTATTTTGGCCACAGAGTGAGGCACCAATAGAAAAGTGCATTGCCCCTTACATAGGTCCAATTCTAATGTACATTTAACGTTTAATTGACAGATGGATTTATTTATTTTTAATATATATGCTTTTGCAGTGTTCATAAATTGTTTGTATGAATAAAGATTTTGTGATTTGAGATGAACATTGCGTCTTGTTGCTACCAAAGTCAAGATTCTTTTGGGAGAAAGAATCAGGGTCTATTGTTTTATGTCCATTCATGAAAAAAATAAATAAATCTATAAGACAAATCAACAATATAAATATCAGCTTATGTTTTGGAACACACATTTGTCCAAGGTGGTAGCAGTTTACCAGAAACACATATTTATCCAAGGTTGTAGAGTAGAAGTATATCATTTAGGGCAATTTTCTTTTATATTGACAGTTCCTTGAACGGACAAATAAATTAAATGTCGTGACTGGGACCATGCACCTACAAAGTATCCTATTGTATAATAAAACCAAAGATGTCCATATAAAATCTTTCAATTAGGCAAAGTAACGAAGATTTAATGTTGATTATTTTACACCACTAGTATTTTATACAGCGTCCAAAAATATCCTATGTCTAGAGTACTTTTTCTTTCTATTTACAATTAATAATATTTTTTTTGGAGTTGGGATTCAAATCTAGAACCAATTAGAATATGTTAAATTAATTATTAGGATAAATTATCTCATTTTTTTAAATATGAAGATTGTATCTCCTTTATTTACACATGAGGTAAGATTTACAATTACATTTGTTTGTATCTCCTTTATTTATTGTTCCTTTTTATTGTTGCTCTCATTTTGTCTTGAGTTTATGATACTTCAAATGTTTGTGTCTCCGATCGATGTACAATTCTAAAATCAAATTTTAATTATATAAATAAGAGAAAAAAGAAGAAATTTAAAAAAAGAAAGAAAAATAAAAATAAAAAGAAAGAAGTTAAAACGAGAGAATAAAAGAGAAAGAAGAAGAAAATAAGATTTGTCCAATGTACACCACTTGTTTGTTACAATTTCTAAGTTTCAAGTGTTTTCTTTAATTTTTGTTTGTCCTACACATTTCGTGATTGCCTTGCTTGTTTATTGGTCATAGAATTGTTCTTTGTCACTTTTTTTTGTTGATGTTAAAATTATTTTGTGATTGTGACCCTTGAAAGCGATTCTTGATAATCGCTTGATTCTTGTATGAACCTTAAGTTAGAGAAGAAGTGATAAAAAGTAGTGTAATCTTTTAAATAAAAAAAAAATTATTGTGTGAACATGATAATGGAGTGTAAAGTGTAAGAAAGTGTTATGCAAACTAAATTTATTATTTTTTATAATCTATTCACTTGACCATGGAAGAAAAAGAAGAAGAAGGAAAAAAAAAGTGTTATGTGAGCTAAACTTATTATCTTTTTTTGTACTTTATTCACTTAAGCATGGTTATGAAAGAAGAGTTCAAGCCATATAGAGAAAAATTAAACTTGAAAACTGATGGATTTACCTCTAAAGAAACAATCTATTGTAGTCAAATGGGTTTTCAAAGTGAAAGTACTTCATGAAAGATCAATCTCAAGATACAAGGTTAGGTTAGTGATAAAAGGTTTTCTACAAAAAGTAGGTGCCGATTATTATGATGTGTTTGAACTAGTAGCTAGATTGAAACAATAAGGCTAGTGATTGCAGTTTCCGTTTCAAAAAGGATGGAAATCTTTCTAGCTAGGTGTGAAATCTACTTTTCTCAATGGAGCTTTGAAAGAATAGGTGTATGTAGAACAATCACCTGGTTGTATTCTTAAAGGCAAAGAATTGACTCTTAGAGCCTAGAATAAGAGAATTGACTCTTATTTGTTGCTACTTGGCTTCTAATTGGTTGGAATGGAGTGTGGCGGTTTTGTGCAAATGGGTAGCAATGACAACTTGTTGATAGTTTGTCTTTATGTTGATGATTTATTAGTCACTAGTTTAGATATTGCAAAGATTGATAGACTCAAGTTCACTATGATATTTTTCAGTATGGAGTTTGTGCATTATGATAATGGTATTTTTCTTCAAGGAAGATACATCATGTAAGTACATAAGAAATTTAGGATGGTTGATTGTAATGTTGTAATCTCACAACTGAAGTGAGTTTGAAGGTTGTTAAAGATGAAAACTATAAGCATATTGATAATATGATTTATAAACAAATTGTGGGCTCTTTGAGGTTTGTTTGTGATAGGATATCATATATATGCTTTTTGGTTGGAGTTGGTAGCAAACACGGTTGATATGAGAGTGATTCATGTGGCTTTGGTAAAGAGAATTTTGAAATACTTTTAAAGGAACTACAAAGTATAGATTTTTCTTCCCCAAAGATCGCAAAGATAAATTGGTTGGATTTTGTGATAGTGACCGATGAGAAGACAAAGAAAATAGAAATTATTGCTTATTTTTTCAAGTTTCAAGGTGCACCAATCTCTTGATATTCTAAGGAATTTGGCTCTATCTAATTGTAAAGTGAGATATGTAGCATATATGTATCATCTGCTTATTGTGTTTGCCAAGAAATTTAGGAATTTCCAATCATTTCCTCTAGATAGAAAATGAGAAATTATACCATCGATAAAGATGAAAATTTATAGATCTTAAAAGTATTTGAGGCGTTTGTTTTGCTTCAAAATTGTGATAATGTATAGGTTATGTAAATTTGTATTTAAAGATTAACAATTAAAATGAAATGTATTTAATTTTATCTTACTTTCAATTTCATATATTTAATTGACTATAAGTAATTTATCAAATACATGAAAAAAAATTATTTAAAAAATGAAATAAAATTGAAAATGTAATTAAATAGAACCAAAATAGGATTAAATGCAATAGAATTAAATAGATCATTTTATACAATAGTTTCACAATGCGAGTCAATGTTAAGGGTAATTTAAATACCCCTTCTTTCTTCAATCATCTTAAACTCCTTTCAGCAATATCTCACATCAGAAATTCGTTGGATGCAGTGACTAAACCTAACAATGCTATCTTAATGCACTTGGGATTAAAACATTGACGTTGTCTGTGAGAATGAAAACGAGGTTCTGAAGATTAATCTCATTCCTTTAGTCCTCCATTGGGAGATGAACTTTCATTCTCTTAGTTATCGACTAGGGAACGTGTTCCCCTATACCTAATCATCTCACATTGCTTATGAGTTGAAACCAAGGGTAATTTAAACACTCCTTACTCCTTGAACTCTTCAAGGCATCTTTTATGCTGTGTTTGTATTAGATGATGAATTTGAAGGAGTGAAAATGAGTAAATTTGAAAAGAAAAAAAGGTGAATGTAAGGTTGCTTAGATTAAGGGAAAGAAGAAGAGAAATGAGAAGAAAGTTTATTAAAGTGTGTGAAAGATTTGATTGATATATATTATTTAATATAATACTATTATTAATTAAAAAATTAAAATCATTAATGTTTTTTTTATTATTATATTACATGCACAATTTCCTTACATTTCTTTGTATGAGAAGAAGGAAAGTTAAAAAAAAATATTCAGCATCTTTTTTTGCCTCATTTTTCCAATTTCAACTCCAAATCACTACTCCCCTCTTTTTCGTTTGCTGCACCAAATAGGTACTTAAGGAGAAAACCATGACAAGAGTTTAGGCTACAAAGTTGACAATACTTGAGATGTAGTGATTGACTCTAAGATGTTATCTCAACGTACGTGAGGTAAGAAGATTTGTGTCAAATGTGGGAATGAAAATATGGTTTCAAAGATGAATCCTAGTTCCCTCGGCTCTCCATAGGGAGATGAATCCTCATTTCTCTTTTCGACTTGGGAGCTTGTTCCAGTACATCTAATAGTTCCACATTACTTAAGAGTCAAAACCAAAGATAATTTTGCCTTCAACTTGTCGTGACATGAGTTACATGTTCCAAAATGGATAATATATTGTGTGCACTGATTGATCCTAATAATGCTATCTTAATAGATTTGAATCGGAACATATAACATATTAAATTTATTTTAAATTATTTAATATAATAATAAATAGTTCATTGATTTTGTATTAAAGCTGAGTTAAATAGTCTTTTTGGAACTCTCCTAATTATTATATTCGAATTTCATCAATTAGATAATGAATTTAAACATTCATAATCTAACCTTAAATAAATATAGTGTTATTATGTGAATAATAATAAAAAAAAAACAGAAGAAAATAGAAAATTCAAAAAGAAAACATAGAAACTCTTGTTGTAATACAATAAAAACAGGAATACAATTATGTAAATCAGAAGAAGAAAAAGGTATTTATCTTCAATGATTATTTCTTTGTAAACTTATTCATTGTTTTCTCCTAGTGTAATAATTTAACGTTTTATCCAAGTGTTATTTATAAAAATATTTTCATTTTCGATAAAGAAATTAACTTTTCTTGTGTACAATACTGTATTGGTTGTCGATTTTTTTCATCAAGTTAACAGAAATTTTTTTTGAGGAGCACTATTTAATAACACGCATATTTTATTTCACATATAAATTTTAGTGAACATAAGAGTATTATTTGTGTGTCCTCAGGATTCCTCATCTATAAATACCATACGAGGAAGCTGAAACCTACAGAGTTCTATCAGTCAAAAGTAAGATTTCTTTCAACCATTCTCTTTCTGGTCATATACAGGTCACAATGTTCTCCTCACTTCTTATTCTGTGCCTAACTTTTCCTTTGTTTTTGCTCTTCTTCTTCAAATACTCAACAACCTCCAAAAACCCATCATTCCCTCCTGGTCCTAGAGGTCTTCCCATAGTAGGAAATCTTCACCAACTGGAAAGTTCTTCTCTTCATATGCAGCTACGGCAATTCTCAAAGAAATATGGTCCTTTGTTTTCCCTTCAATTAGGTTTAAGACGAGTAATAGTTGTTTCCTCACCAAAACTAGCCAAAGTGGTAATGAAAGACCATGACCTTGAGTGTTGTGATCGACCTAACTTACTTGGCCAACAGAAACTGTCTTATAATGGGTTAGACATCGCATTTTCCCCATACAATAGCTATTGGAGAGAAATCAGAAAAATCTGTGTTATTCATGTTTTTAGCTCCAAACGTGTCTCATGTTTCTCCTCAGTAAGAAATTTTGAGGTGAAGCAGATGATAAAAACAATATCTCGACATGCCTCAACTTCAGAAGTTACAAATCTGAATCAATTATTAACGTCTCTAAATAATACCATTATATGTAGAATTGCTTTGGGGAGAAGGTATGAAGAGGAAGGAACCGAAAGGAGTATGTTTCACCGGTTGTTCAGTGAGTGTGAAGCCATGATTGGTGGTATCCTCTTTTTTTCAGATTATATTCCTTTCATGGGTTGGATTGATAAACTGAGGGGACTGCATGCACGTCTTCAACGGAGTTTCAAGGAGATGGATAAGTTCTATCAACAAGTCATTGACGAACACATGGCAGATTCTCATAAAAATACTCCACACGAAGATGACATCGTTGATGTCTTACTTCAACTCAAGAAACACTATTCGTTTTCCATCGATATCACCAATGATAACATCAAAGCTGTGCTCATGGTTTGAATTTCCCTTCCTTTCAATTTCATTCCTTCCCTTTACTTTGTCAACTTCAATTTGTACAGAAAAAAACTTACATCATCCCTTTCATTTCTTTGTTGAGTTAAACTAAGGAAATCCAAATATGCATTTCTTTCTTTAAAAAAAAAAATCAAACCGTTGTTTTGAATGAGAACTTGGTCACATTGTATCGTAAACTAATCCTAGTGCAAATATTGATGCGCAAATTTATTTTCATCAAATTATTAAGTACTGATTTTTTTTGTTCTGCAGAACATTCTGATTGCAGCAACAGATACAACTGCAGCCACAGTTGTGTGGGCTATGACTTTACTGTTAAAGCATCCAAGAATCATGAAGAAAGTTCAAGAAGAAGTAAGAAGTTTAAGTGGTGAGAAAGCCTTTTTGGATGAAGATGATGTTCAAAAGTTTCCCTATTTAAAAGCAGTGATAAAAGAGACGCTAAGATTGCACCCACCAGCACCATTACTTATTCCTAGAGAAACAAGGAAAAAAGTTATGATAGTTGATTATGAAATTCCAGCGAAGACAATAATATATGTGAATGCTTGGGCTATTCATAGAGATCCTGAGGCTTGGGAAGATGCAGAAGAGTTTATACCAGAGAGGTTTTTAAACAGCAGTGTAGATCTTCGAGGACAAGATTTTTGTTTGATACCATTCGGTGCTGGTCGTAGAATGTGCCCAGGTTTGCATATGGGTTTGGCTTCATTGGATGTTATTCTTAGTAACCTTCTTTATTCTTTTGACTGGGAATTGCCGGAAGGAATGAAGAGCGAAGACATTGATACAGAAACGTTACCAGGACTTACACAGCATAAGAAGAATCCTCTGTGTGTTATGGCCAACTGCCAAATGTGAATCCAAAAGTTGTAATCAGTGAATTATAGAAAATATTAAAATAAAAGATTAGTAATAACAGAAGTAATAAAATAAAAGACAATCCAACAATATAAATATCAGCTTATGTTTCTTGGAACACACATTTGTCTGAGTTTGTACAAGTACATCATTGAGAAACACATATTTATCCAAGGTTGTAGAAGTATATCATTTAGACCAATTTTATTTTTTATTGACAGTTCCTTGAAACGGACAAATAAATTAAATTAATTGTCGTGACTGTGACCAAACTATATGCACCTATAAAGTATCCAATGTCTATTGTATAATAAAACCAAAGATGTCCATATAATATCTTTCAATGAAGTAACGAAGATTTAATGTTGATTCTATTTACAATTACTAATATCCAATGTCCAGAGTATTTTTTTTTTATTTACAATTATTAATATTTTGTTTGGAGTTAGAATGCAAATCTTGAAAACCAATTAGAATATGTTAAATTAATTATTAGGATAAATATTATTTCATTTTTTTAAATATGAATTGTATCTCTTTTATTTACGAAGGAGGTAAGATTTACAATTAAATTTGTGTTTATATTGTTTTGGAATTTATAATGAGGGATAATTATTTTCAAAATAATAGTGATAATATCTCTACTAGCTTTTTTCCTTGCATCTTGATTTTATTCAAAATTCACTTACTCTTAGGACAATCATTCTTAGGATTATCTTGTTTTTTTACCCTCTTCTTTATCTAAGATTATTTGTTTTATGTTCTTTTCAATTCCCGATTGTTAATTAATTCTAATTCGAATCTTGAAAATACCTAATTTCTTTAGTTTCAATTCTCTTGGAATTTATCATTTGATATTATGAGCAAGGGTTCAAGTGGTAATATGAGCATGAGTATTATTTTATTATTTATTGCATTTTCCCATAGTTACAAGGTGTACCGTATGGATCGGATGGTTTAGTAATGGTTGGTCGGTCATGTCAATAGGTGCCGATAAAGGAGACTATATTGAAAAAGGTTTTCTGAGATGTGATCGACTTGTTGGTTCGAGCTCAACTTCAACTAATTCCAGAAAATTGTGTGTTCGTCAACACGTTTGTAAAGCACTCTTTAATTGCTGCCCTAGTTTTAAAGGCCTACCCTAATCAATTTGGCCTAAGACTGGCCCATAGGGAGTCCAAAGCCCCTAAATCAGCCTAACACTCTCACTCTTTACTCACTTTCAGAAAATCACCTTCTCAAACACTCGTTTAGAACAACAGCAGTGCTCTGCTAGGGTTTGAACCTCATTCGTCATCAAGCTAGCTCAGTCTCGTTTTCTAAGTCACGTAAGTGGTTTCTGTCCTTGCTCTTCCTCTCTGGTTTAGTTCTTCATGATTACTGTTAGGGTTCCCTATAGTAACCTCGTGCTCCATTTGTAATAGTGTTTCCAGCTCGCGAATGTGCTCCGAGAGCTGTTGTACTCACTTGCTTGGGTGTCAGAGTATTCTGCTAGCGTTTTCCAAGTAAGGAAAGCTAGGGTTTCAAGTTTGGATGTACTTTGCTTGTTTTCAGCTCTGTTTCGTGCTTATGGTGTTTGTATAATGCTTAACCTGATATGAATATATATTTCGCATTCCTCTAGATGAATCTGTGTATTGGTCTGCGTGAACAGTGGCAGAGATTTGATAATCTCGCCCAAGCGAGGGGCGCTCGCCTAAGCGAGAGTATCAGAAACCCCTCTCAGGTGCTACGCGAGTTGTCATTTAGGCGACAGACTCTTATTTTGACCGAGAGTCCATCTCGTCAGGCGAGGAGGTCTCGCCTAAGCGAGAGAACACGACAACACCACTGTTCCTCTTTTTGAGCTCTCGCCTAGGCAAAAGGAGCTCGCCTGAGCAAGAGAACCTTCTCGCCTGAGCGAGGCCTTTCAGCCCGAGCGAGAACTGGGCGAGAATGTGCCCATGTCCTGTTTCCTTCTCTGTTCTTGGATGTTTGCCACATGTTTTGTTGAATTACTATGTTAAAGCATAAAATGAGTGATTTTGCATGTATAGGATGGTTTATGGGCTGGAATTGATGAGATTGGCATGATCTTGGCATGTAACATGAATTGGATGACTGGTTATAAATGTTAACATGAAATTGGTATGTATAATGACTTTTGTTGGTTGGAGAGACATGATTTTGGTGTGGTCAGGATGTAATTCCACAATGGTTGCGTGGTGGTGCCTCATTGGTCAGGACGTAATTCCATTAATCTCTAGGTGAGATCTCATCGTGGTGCCTCATTGGTTAGGACGTAATTCCATGATGGTTGCGTGGTGGTGCCTCATTGGTCAGGATGTAATTCCGTGACCCCTGTTAGTGAGAGCTCATGGTGGTGCCTCATACTTAGGGCGTAATTCCACGAAGTTCGTAGTGGTGCCTCATTATATAATTTATGAAGGATTCAAGTAAGGATTGCATTCTGATACTCTAAAGAGTCAGTTAGTCTCACGTAGAGCGTACTGACTCAAGTGGTGAGAGTAGCAGGAAGCCTTAGATATTTGAAGGCTAACCTTATAAGTGGTAGGGTGAAATCCATTGGCAATTGGCTCTGTAGAGCAATAGAGGCCTGCACAAGTGCAAGCATCCGGTGAATCCGACTAATTATATGTATCTGGATAAGTCGTGTCTTGAGTCTTAGTGTATTATTTGCGAGTCATCACATGATTGGTTGATGTAGGTATCTTTGACTATGAAGATGTATGCAATTGTATGATAAAACATTTTTCTACTCTAGCTTACCCTTTCTGCTTTTTTGTATGTTCTGTGTGTGGTTTTCTCTTTTTGTGATGATCATCAATTTATTGATGGGAGCAAATGTGAGAACTCCTCGTGGTTGTCAGGGTGATGGAGACTCCGCTGCTTAACTTTGGGTTGGATTTCGCTGTCCAAGTTTCTTTTAGGGCTGTAACCCATGTATTTGCTTGCCTCTTAGGCAATTATTTTGAATATTGTCGATCCTTGTACCCTGTTTTGTATTGGCATCGTGGTGTGTCTCAATATTTCATTTTTAGTACCTTGGATATTTGTAAGGAGTAACATTATACTTCATGACTTTGCTTCTTATATTATTTTGTGTGACATTTCATTTAATTAAGATTATTATTTAAATGGGGTGTTACAACATTACTCAATTTCTCAATCACCATCAGTCTGACTAAAGAAAGTAAAGATATATATATATATATATATATATATATATATATATATATATATATTTTAGTTTATTTTAAAGTTTATTTTGGCCATAGAGTGAGGCTCCAATAGAAAAGTGCATCGCCCCTTACATAGGTCCAATTCTAGTGTACATTTAACCACTACCAAAAAAATATATTTTAGCAACCACTGAATTTTGTCGCTAAACAACATAAACCAATCGCTAATACCATTTGTGACTGAATTAGCGACCAAAATTTTGGGATAATAAAAACCTTGGTGGCATAAACAATAGTGAACAATTATCATTTAGTCGCTAAATAGCTACAAAAATATTGATCGTTATTTGGTCCCTAAAAGTTTATCACTTCGTAAGCACAACAGACCAATTTAGCAACCAGAAGTGATATTAAATTCGATTGCTAGTTTGGTCGCAGAAGGTAGGTAGTTAACGACCAACTATATCGGTCGCTAAAGTATGATTATTATATTTATGTACACTTTTTTTTATCGCTAAATTGGTGGGAAAGTTATGAGACAAACAGCGACCAATTAAATTGGTCGCTAAAGTATGATTGTTTTAGTGATATACAATTTTTTTGGGTCGTTGAAATGGTGGCAATTTTTTTTTGTGAACATGAACTAATATTGGTTGGTAGCTAAATTGGTGGCAAAGTTCGGAAACTAACAGCAACCCATAAAATCAGTCGTTGATTAGCAAAAAAATGATTTTTTTTGTATTATTTACGATTTTTACCTTGTTAAAAACAATATTTTTACCTGTTTATGAATGATAAAATTTAATCTAGTTAAGTAATAACAAACTACATTACATAATATAGTAAAGTGTAGTACATACATTACAAGTGGTAAATATATAACATGATCCAAAAGAACAAAACAAAAATAATTTGAAAGTGTGCAACACTGAAACACACCAAATAACTAAATATGAAACTAATGATCACCTGATCTACTATCACTGATATGGTCTACTCTATCCTTTCCAATAGTAGGAGGATCATTAGGACATGGCACAACATTCTTCAAATGAATATGTTGCAAAATAAGTTTCATTTGTTCATCTTGTTGGCGCATACGTTCATTTTGTTCATGCATACGTTCACTCTGTTCGGCATGATTTTTCATCAAGTGTTCAACCTTTTCTTCAAGTGTCTTTTCCTTGGCATTCTTTGCCATAAGTTCAACATTCAACTTTTGAATAGTTTTACGCATTTTTTCTATTTGATGTACTACTAGAACTTGGCTAGTAGAAGAGTGAGCACTTGAAGAACTATAAAACCTTTTGCTTAATGTACCAAGTTCATACACATTCCCTTTCTTACTTTCACCTCCAACAACACTAAAGTATATTTCATTGTCATCAATAGAGGGAACATGAGAGTTTTGTGAAGATGAGCCTTCATGCATGTGTTGTTGTTGGACTTCTTCTCGGTGTTGCTTATATTTTTCCTGAAAATAAGAACATAAACTATTCTCAAGAAGGAAACAAACAACAAACACTAAATTATAACATTAAATGTTAAACATACTGCTAGGTCACGAGTCTTGTCATTGACCCATTCTCTAGTCTTTAGTTTCTTTGTTCTTTCTACAATCTCCCAAGCAGTTGATTCTCGTTCAAGTTACCTAGTCTACATATATTTAAACACAAGTAAAAGTTTAGCATCTTAAGTCGAATATATTCTATTTCAATTAACTATACAAAAATATAATAAGTACCATTTTCTCAAAATGAGTTGCAGTAGATATGGAACAGCCCGATTTGCCTTGGCTGTGAAGATTCAATGAAGATCCAAG